>NW_018408252.1:3815390-3898188 GCF_002113885.1 Mizuhopecten yessoensis
GCCAAATATGAAGATTCTATACCTTTTAGTTCTTTAGAAGAAGTCGTTTGAAGTTTTTGACATATTTGACCCCTGTGACCTTGAAAACAGGTCAAGGTCATTTTCGTTCTCAAACTTTGTAGGGCTCCTACCAACGAAGCTTTCAGCCAAATATCATGACTCTAGGCCTGTCCGTTCTTCAGAAGAAGTTGTTTAAAGGAAAAGTTGACGGACGAGGACGGACGGACGGACGCCGCGCCACGGCATAAGCTCACTTGGCACTTCGTGCCAGGTGAGCTAATAACTGTCCAGGGCTGTTCAAACTTTTCACATTCGGAAAAGCTAATAAAAACAACTGTTCAAGATTTTACGAACTTTTCACATTACCAACAACTTACTGGAGATGACTTGATGAATTAAACTTTTTGTTTAATTTCCTTCATACAAAAATATAATTCATTAAATTTAATTTTGACCTTAAAACTATGACAGTGAACACCCTTCAGTTTTGTTGGCTGGTACTTCTGTGAAGAAAAAATATCCATCTTTGCAACAATACCAAGTATCTTTTTATACATCAACTGAAAATGTGACATATATGTTTATCTTTATACAATCATTTTTAATTGGGGGTGTCATTTTGACCGACATTTTTCTTTAACCCCTAAATGTCTTACTTTCTACACATCAGGATAGGTTGGAACATACCAAATAAAACATATTATCTGGTCCCTGTGGTTGTCAACTGTAACCGTGGTAACCTTCCTTAACCATCTGAGATGTTGACTGACTTGCCCAGAATAGTAACCTTGGTAACCTTACCTTAACCATCTGAGAAGTTGACTGACTGGCCCAGAGTAGTTATCTTGGTAACCTTACCTTAACCATCTGAGATGTTGACTGACTTGCCCTGAATAGTAACCTTGGTAACATGACCTTAACCATCTGAGATGTTGACTGACTGGCCCAGAGTAGTTACCTCGGTAACCTTATCTCAACCATCTGAGATGTTGACTGACTTGCCCAGAGTAGTTACCTTGGTAACCTTACCTTAACCATCTGAGATGTTGACCGACTTGCCCAGAGTAGTAACCTTGGTAACCTTACCTTAACCATCTGAGGTGTTGACTGACTGGCCCTGAATAGTAACCTTGGTAGCCTTACCTTAACCATCGGAGATGTTGACTGACTGGCCCTGAATAGAAACCTTGGTAACATGACCTTAACCATCTGAGATGTTGACTGACTGGCCCTGAATAGTTACCTTGGTAGCCTTACCTTAACCATTTGAGATGTTGACTGACTGGCCCAGAGTAGTTCCCTTGGTTACCTTACCTTAACCATCTGATCTGTTGACTGACTGTCCCTGAATAGTAACCTTGCTAACATGACCTTAACTATCTGAGATGTTGACTGGCTGGCCCAGAGTAGTTACCTTGGTTACCTTACCTTAACCATCTGAGATGTTGACTGACTGGCCCAGAGTAGTTACCTTGGTAGCCTTACCTTAATCATTTGAGATGTTGACTGACTGGCCCAGAGTAGTTACCTTGGTTACCTTACCTTAACCATCTGATCTGTTGACTGACTGGCCCTGAATAGTAACCTTGGTAACATGACCTTAACTATCTGAGATGTTGACTGGCTGACCCAGAGTAGTTACCTTGGTTACCTTACCTTAACCATCTGAGATGTTGACTGACTGGCCCTGAATAGTTACCTTGGTAGCCTTACCTTAACCATCTGATCTGTTGACTGACTGGCCCTGAATAGTAACCTTGGTTACCTTACCTTAACCATCTGATCTGTTGACTGACTGGCCCTGAATAGTAACCTTGGTAACCTTACCTTAACCATCTGAGATGTTGACTGACTGGCCCAGAATAGTAACCTTGGTAACCTTACCTTAACCATCTGATCTGTTGACTGGCTGGCCCTGAATAGTAACCTTTGTAACCTTACCTTAACCATCTGAGATGTTGACTGACTGGCCCAGATTAGTTACCATGGTAACCTTACCTTAACCATCTGAGATGTTGACTGACTGGCCATGAATAGTAACCTTGGTTACCTTACCTTAACCATCTGAGATGTTGACTGATTGGCCCAGAACGATATCCAGTTGTCAATGGTGATCTTTGTCCTCATGTCACCATCCTGTTTGTAAGAATCAACACTTGTGTACAAAGATAAATTTTTCATAAACCTTGCAAACACAAATTATTTTCTCATTGTAGTAAAGACATTACATCGGTTTGGAAACATTATTTATAAAATCTTCCTTCTTACTTATACATATACCTTTTTGGTTCTTTCCCAATGAAAAGTTTCTTTTGAACAGGACACTTTATTATATCTTACAGGGGTTGACACTAGTCCTGGACTTAAAGATTTCAGCAAAGACTAGTGAACCACCTAACCTAATTGGTCCCTTGGACTTGTGCAAAATGATTATAAAACAAGAATATTCCTTTTTAAAATTCAGAAAACTTCTGAAAATAAGATATATTTCATGATAATTGTCAAAAAAAATCTAAAACTTCACCATATTTTTATGGCAGTTGTTATTTTAAGTCCCCTACAGTGAATTACTTTGATGTTTTGTGCTGTAGATCTTGATGTTTCCTTATCAGGAAATCTTGGATTAGCTACAATGACGAAGGACTAGTGTTAGTAAATAATCTATTCAACTAGTCCTATGGACTACCAAGTAAAAAAAATAGTGTCTAACCCTGCCTTACAGAATTTCTTTAAAATAGTAGTCCAACCATTTTGTAAAAGTTTAAAATCTCAAGTCAAGTAAGTTCACAGTGAAATACCATGCGCCCGGTATGTGGCCTGATAAGCTGGTTTATATTAAGCAGATTTTGGATACGTGAAAATAAGAAGAGAGAAGTGCTCTACAGATTGACCTGAATGCAAATTCCCTCTAGGCAAGTTAGTATTCTGATTTCCCCAAACTATCAAAGAAAATGTTACTTCAACACAGCTTTCAATGCTTTTCTAATTTACTTTTAGAATCAACTTAGATTTGATTCCCTGGATTGCTGGTTGGCGCAGAGGATAAATCGCTCGCCTTTCACCAAGGCGGTATGACGTGAAAAGATATGGTTTCACCTGCCTGACCATGTTTGTTTTTCTCTGTGTAATCAGGTTTCCTCCCATATTAATTCATTCACCCCTGAAGACATATTTGAACTCTTCCAATTCAAAGGTTGGAATAGTTCATTATGAAATTTCAGGGGTGAATGAGTTAAGGCCCTGCCGCATGCGCTAACATTCCGGCCAATTGAGTAATCAAAACATATACATGTTAAAATAATTTTATTTATAATTATTGTTAATTAAAAATTAACTTAATATTTATAATATTTCCGACAACGCTAAAATCAGCATACCATGCTTTCTCTGTGTGTTCCAATTTCACCCCCGAAAAACAGGAGCGGGTAGGGAGAGACCATACTGGTGTCATACAGGTACACCTGCAAAATATGGATACAAAACTTAGATTTATGGACACCTGTGAGGAATGGATACAAAAACTGAACTCCAGTTTACCAGTAAAATTTGGATACAAAAGTTAGATGAGGTTTACTGTTAAAACATGGATACAAAAGTTAGATTGAGGTTCACTGTTAAAGCATGGATACAGAAGTAAAATTGAGGTTCACTGTTCAAACATGGATACCGAAGTTAGATTGAGGTTCACTGTTAAAACATGGATACAAAAGTTAGATTGAGATTCACTGTTAAAACATGGATACAGAAGTTAAATTGAAGTTCAATGTTTAAACATGGATATAAAGTAAGATTTAAATACATTGTTAAATATTAATACAAATATTAGTACACTTGTAAGAATTATCATACAAAATTGGACACAAACATCTTCAAAATATGTATACAAAAGTTAGATTAAATTTCATCTATAAAATATCATAACAAAAAACTTTGTATACCTGTGAAATTATGGATCTAGAATGAACATATCAATATCTACAAGATATGGATACAAAAGTCAGATTGCAGTACACTTTTATAAAACCTCCATACAACAGCAAATGTAAAATTTAGATACAAAAGTTAGATTTAGGTATATACCTTTAAGTTATGGACAAAAATTGGACTGAGTTACAACTAAGTAGTAACATGTTAATCACAAGCAGAGGAGGCCACATCACAATATCACTGAAAATGTTCATTTAGCAGGAAAATCAGATATATATGCAAGTTTCATCGAATCTCTGCTATGTAAAAATGATGTTCTTTCCCAGGCCATAACACTAGTGTCACCAGTGACTAAGCTGGCAGAATGTCAGTGAAATTGTCTGGGTAAGAACATCGTTTTTACAAAGCAGTGACTCGATGAAACTTGCACATATACATAATAACAATAATGTCAATTTTCAGACATACATATTCCTACAATGGTTTACTCATCCTTAGCAGCTTAGAGAATGAATCAAATATCTTTGAACTTACTTGAGCAGTTTTCATCTTCTTGTGATAGATGAACCAAGAGGAGTTAAAATTTCTGTTACTGTTGTTAACAGATGCCGGGTGCAGGTAAACTTTATTCCTTTCACCATTGAGGAGGAACGGCACTTGTCTAAAGCAACAAAAAAGAAAGTCATAGACACTTTTTATGTTTCGGTTTGGTTTGGTTGTAAAGGGTTGTGTATCAAATTTTTGGCTAAGGTAATTTTAAGCATACCCCCTTGTTTGTAATGTATGTGTGCATATACATACATGTGCTGGAAGCGGTATTATAATTATAATAATAATTCAAGGTTCTTATATACAGCTTTATTGCCGCCATTTTGGTGCTCACAACTAGCATTCTACAATTCTAGCACTGCCCATGCATGTACTCATTTACAGCTGAGTAGACTGGAACAAGCGTATTAAGGTATCTTGTTCAAAGTTACAACACAGTGCCGTGACGTGAATTGAACCCACAACCCTTCGGTCACCAGTACGGCGTCCTACCATGAGACTACTGTGTCCTGTTAGCCAATGTAATGTTTCACTTCAAACACACAAACAATGGATTTTAAACTAGCTGAAATGAATCAAAACAAGAGAACCCAGAGAGATCTTGGCACCAGCCATAGTAAGATCTCCATTTATTCAGGCTCTATGTAAATTCAACCTTTCCTCTTTGTTCTCATATCTGTTGGGTTGATAGTCTTGACTTTTTATTAAAACTCCATACAGCTCGGTTTTAAGGCTGATTGACATTTATGTCTCTTTGTTAAGTGGTATAGAATGATATTTGCAGTTTTATTTGCATTATATGCTATAAACTTTTTGCATTGATTATTGCCAAAAGAGGGAAACCTGGACCTGTATTCATGAAATCGTTCTCATGCTTAAAATCAGATATTATGCTCCAGCCCATTTTCTAGTTCCGGTGATCAATTAGGAACGAAAGACATTTTGTAAATGTCTTGGAAAAAAATTAAAGAGACTTCAAAGCGAATATTGTTTTAAAATGGTTACACAGGATGTTTTGACCATATCACATGGCTTAAGTGTGTTTAAAACAAAGTAGCCTTGAGCTCAGAATCTGTGTATGAGCATGATAAACGCTTCCATAAATATGGGACCTGGGCCTGTATTCATGAAACCATTCTCATGCTCAAGCATGGATTCTGTGCTCCACCCAACTTTTTTGCAACTTGCTTAAATCACGTGAAATGATAACAAGATATCCCAGTGGGATCTTGGTGCCCACCATTTTAACATCTTCATTAGTTCTTTGTCAGTTTGATCTTTTCTGTTCTTTTCTCTTATCTTTTGATCAAGTCATGTTAACAGCAAATGCACCTTGAGGTCGACGGGACACTCACCTATACTTCTGAATGTTTTTCTTGAATAGCTTTGCCACATTCGGGTACAATCCGGCACATATAACCGCCTTCACCAAATTCTCATTATCTGAAAATAAACAAGAAGTAAAACATAAGACTTGGACACATAAATGTAGTAGAATTATGTAATACCTGTTGGTACATTTTATTTAAATCACGAATCAAAAGGAAGAAGTCAACGGATCATGAGGAACAAATATATAAATTGTACATAACTTGTCAAATACTTAAATAAATTTTCCTGTATTGTTAAAAGACTAATAAAATCTATTACCTGTAACTGAGTGAGTTAATACGGAATTATGTGATGATCTCGACCACTTAACTTGGGATTTGGACAACAGAAAGATCCATTACACGACGGATTTGGTCAAATAGTATAATCAGATAATACTAAATCTAATATTGATTTCATTAGTTAAATATTATAGTATTATTGATTGGTTATTTCTGTATTGTCCTAGTTATTGGTCTGAGGCCTGTGGAAAGCTGAACACAAATGAAGCAGGCAGAGGACCAATAACTGGGCCAATACAGAAACAGGAATAGGCCTGCATCACTCATCACCTGGTGTTAATCTCACAGCTGTAACCTTAAAAGTCGACTAAAATAAAGCTACAGGCAAAGCATCAGTGTCTTGACTCAAAATCATTCAAAAGAACATGTTAAAGATTTAAACACATTTGACCCCTGTGACCTTGAATTTGGACTATCATCACCCTAGGCTTCTTAGTTATTCAGAAGAAGCTGTTTAAGGCAAAAAGTTGTTTAAGGCATAAGCTTACTTTGCCCTTTGGGCCAGGTGAGCTCATAACCTATCAATAATACTATAATATTTATGCATATATATGTAGGGCAGTTTTCGTCAATGTTCTCAAAAAAAATTCTCAACAATATTTTATTAGCAATCCCATGATCTATTAGGAATTTGTAGAGATTTTCTTTTTGAATTGGAACTTTTCAGAGATGAATCTCAAAATGCAGGGTTTACCAGGGGTAGGTAAACTATAATTTAGGGCCTTCTTGAGAACACTATACATATCTGTCCTCATGTCTGTATGGACCCAGAGTCTTTATCAGAGTGCTATTGGGCGAAAAGTTTTTATGATTTTTGACAGCTGACTTTACTGATTCGGCACACTGTGGCCAAGTGAACTGTTTTCAGCGATTTAGAGTCGAAACACCGGTCATTTACACTCTTTGCTTGACAAAGGAAACAGATATTTTCGAAAGCTTGCAAAATAAACTGTTTCCGGTTTGTGTCCAAAACAAACTTAGCCTCTATCATTCATACCAAACTAATGGAGCTTATTCCAGATTATCCGGGTCTTTGTAGTTTTAGACTCATTTTTTATTGAACTAGTATTATACTTACCAGAATTCATGTTTACTGATCGGTCAGAAGGATTCCGAGTGTTGATAAATCTGCGAGCATGTAGAAATTCCCCAAACTGTCCCTTCATTCCATCCAGTTGCTTAGTGAAACAAAAACAACGGGTGAGTAACACACACAGGGTCAAAATTACCAATATGTTATATATCAGAGACATGACAAAAACGGGGAAAAAAATGAGAAATTTGACATATATTTGGTTTGCTTGGTCCGGTTTGTTTGTGTTTTTACGTCCTATTAACAGCTATGGTCATTTAGTAATGTGCCAGTTTTTTTAGTGGTGGAGGAAAACCAGAGTTCCAGGAGAAAAAACACCAACCTAGGGCCAATACTTGGCGACACATAGGCCTCGAACCCCCAACCCAGTGGTTGAGGGCTAAAGGTAGCAGAATGTCAGACGCCTTAACCACTTGGCCACAGTGGCCATTGTTTATATATCAGAAAGTGATATTTGGTACTTCCTGTTAATTTTTATTGAATTATCGAAATGTTTCAATAACAATTTTCTTGTTTTTAGTTGTTTCTTATAACTTGTTTCTGGATGAAAGATTTTCATATTTTCAACTTATGCTTAAATATTATGAAAATTGTCAGTAATTAATTGAGTTAACAATATGCAGTCATGCATGAATGACCATAGCTCATGCTGCATACACACAAAAACCTTGTAATTGTTATAACTTCATAACATGTACACAAATTCCCTACAGCCGTTCTTGACTAGTTGCTTGATAACGGGGAAGTTGATGGACGGACAACAGATGGTGCAGACCTTCGGGCAGGTGAGCTTAAAATTGACATTGACATTTTATAATTAAGATATCATTAAGTTAATGTAAGTTGAGGAAAATGGATCCTGATTACACCTACCTTGAGAATACTGGGGGACAAGAAATTTTCCCAGCAGTACTGTGAGCCTGTTCCTTGTCGCTTGGCTTTTTCCCAGCCCTAATGTAACATTGCACAGAGTGAGAAAGAGGGTCAAACCATTGATTTTATTGTACAGTACTATTAGACTGTTTTAAAACATACCATGTATGCCTGAATCAGGCATATTGCAGACATTATAGATTGATTGTCCTTGAAAGAAAAACATAATAATAATAATGATAATATACAGGATTTGATATAGCCGCCCTATCTAGCTGGAATAAGCCACTGTAAAGTGCTTTACAGTACATAGATATACAATTTATACAATCAATACAATTAGCATATACATTAATCAACATATTGAGGAATTTGCAGGAGCTGCCTTATCAGGCACTAACTACTAATCCTATGCCACCTGGCTAATATCTCCCTATGTGTACATGTATGCTTGCATGTGTGGTGGAAATGTATTGGAGATGTATTGAACATGATTCTTTGCTTCCCGAAGATCAGTCTTCGGGAAACAAAGTATAATTTTTCCCTACTGCATGGGCAAAAATAATTCAATTATATTGGTAAAGGAATGATAACATAACAGTAAACAACATCAGGCCTACACAGCCATTGTTGTCCCCTTATTTCGTACTCAGATCTCAGGGGTGACACCCTCACCTATATATCTAGAGAGGCCCTGGACTGTTTGAGGGAAATGTGGGAAACTCAAGCAAGAGAGGGAAAGACAACAATTTATTTCCCTGTCATGTGATCAACTTAATTAATCCAAAGATGGGAATCTCAAGCAAGAGAGGGAAAGACATCAATTTATTTCCCTGTCATGTGATCAACTTAATTAATCCAATGATGGGAAACTCAAGCAAGAGAGGGAAAGACAACAACTTATTTCCCTGTCATGTGATCCACTTAATTAATCCAATGATGGGAAACTCAAGCAAGAGAGGGAAAGACATCAATTTATTTCCCTGTCATGTGATCCACTTAATTAATCCAATCATGGGAAACTAAAGCAAGAGAGGGAAAGACATCAATTTATTTCCCTGTCATGTAATCAACTTAATTAATCCAATCATGGGAAATTAAAGCAAGAGAGGGAAAAACAACAATTTATTTCCCTCTCATGTGATCCACTTAATTAATCCAATCATATTTGCTGCTATATAGATGTTGTGTGATAATGTATTATTGGAACTAGCATGATAACATCAAAGGTGTTTCTGACCAGAAATAGAGGAACACTATATCCTGCATCCTCACTACTCCAGGGGTAACGCTCACTTTCACTCACTACACCCCTGGAATATGTCATAGCGAAATCGAAGGCTCAGTGTGCGCCACCTTGTGAATGAGACAAAAAGATTAGTTTGATCCTTTGATGTACATGAAAAGAATCTTGTGGTTGCGTAACGATAAAATTGACTGGCTTTCACTACTGCAAGTAAATGCCCTGAAAAATACATGAAATACACATGAAAATGCCATGAAATTACTGAAACCTCATGAATAAGGCCATAATATATTGTCAATTGTATTTTCATGGGTACTCATGAATTACTAGAAATCCCATGAAAATCAATTTCATGGCCATGGATATCTATAGGTGGTGATCCATGGTCCATGGTCATGAATTATGTTCCTTTTCAGGGGGTTTTCATGGCCCATTTTCATGGCATTTTCATTGATAATTTTCATGGGTAGTTGTTCATGGTAAATTCATGGGCTAGCATACAGTAGTGTTTGAAGTCAGGTGTTGCTCCTATGTAATCTTCAAAGGACAAGTATCAGCCTAGCGATTGGTCAGGTTCTTTTACCCGAGACCAATTAAAAAGCTAGCCACGTGCCTTCAATTTTGCTATGACATATTCATGGGGTGCAAGGAGCTAAAGTGAGGGTAACCCCTGGAGTATTGAGGATGTGTTTCATGGTTCTTAGCAAAACATATTTGTAAGTACTGCTTGATGATTCTTAAATGATTACCTTGAAAGCATTGACCAGCATGATGTGGTCACTTTGGCTCCCATCAGACAACTTAACCTTGGCCCTGTCAGCTTCACTCTCTTTCCCCTAAAACACAAATGTCAAAGATTTCTGAAGTTTGCAAACTATTGAGTAACTCCAACTGCCAGCCTCAGATACATAGCCTTGCACGAAGTGGTAATAAATCCTATAATCTTCACTCAACAATGCACCCAGGTAGCTTTTATATGGGTGATACATTGTGTTTTCATTAATATTGTTGTTGGCACTCTGTGATAAAATACATAAATTGCAATGGACAAGCACTTTCTGGATTCTGTCTAAGTCTAAATAAACACAAAATGAAAATATCTGTCTCAACTGTCACTCCATTCCTTCAACATTCACTCTTCAAGTTTCTGTATATCTACCAGAGGAGTAACAAAGGCACTCTTGAAGCTCAGACTAGCGGCAATGGTGCATATAGGGTCTAGACAGCCGAACATGGCACCAAACAGGATCATCTTGCCGGACTTTGGGTCAACAGGCATCCGTGCCAAGTGATGACCAAGGGGCAGCAGGTTCTCATTTTCATCCAGAGCTTTCTGTGTAAGGAAAACAATTAGGTCCATATTACCGTATTTATCTGACAGTAAGCAAAAGCCTGGTAATAAACCCACCTAATTCTATTGCTGTTCAGTAGAAGTTTAAACAAATGCTGCTAAACAATCTTTAAGGAATAGCCCCAATAACACTGTAGTGGAACTGGACTGGGTGGATCATCGACAACCAAGTAGCTCAATTGGTATAGCATCCGTCTAGAGTTCGGAGGGTCCCAGGTTCAAACCCCGGTCTGGCCGTGCATTTTTTGGCTTCAGTTACATTTGGGGCCAAATGAAATACACACAGAAGGTTGTATAGGCACCCGTGTGTCTTCAGGGTAAAAGACTTTGTTAAAGGAGGGAGGAATGTAGCGGGACTGGACTGGGTGGATCACGGGCGACCATATGCATGTAGCTCAATTGGTATAGCAATTGTCTCGAGTTGGTGGACACGCATTTTCCGCTCCTGTTACATTCAAGCATGAGTAGGTGCTTGGCAAGGGGATACCCTAACCTGGGTTGTAAACAGTGATGTCTTCGAGGGAGAAGATTTAGAAAAAGGAAGGAGGAATGAAGCGGAACGGGACTGGTTTGGGTCGATCAGTGGCGACCAGGTAGCGCAATTGGTAGAGTGTCCATCTATAATTCGGAGGGTCTCGGATTTGAATCCCAGTCTGGCCGTGCTTTTCTCTTCTGCTATTACAATATAAACAGTGAACTCCTATTAGTAATGCAATCAGGATCTTACAGGTACATACCAGATCACGAAGCGTTACCAGGGCGATGTGCAGGGCCTCGGGGGATGGCTGCTGCATGGCCTTGCTGATGAATGGCTCAATCTTGCCCAGTTTTAACAGCTGCAGGAACACAAAAGTAATAGTTTTAACAATTACAGAAAAACATGCTCAACTAATGCAAATCTGTGCTTACAACAAAGTCAACACTGTGTCTCTTCAGAAGTGATTATCAGGAACATAAAAGTCTATAAATATCATGCTAATACAAATGTACCACAAATACTTCCTATGTCCTTGGAGTCCATTATAAAATAAATTTTGTTTAAATACACAGATACAGTGAAAAATGCTGCAATTTAGACCTCCTGTGTACAGAGACCACTTCTAACTCATTCACTCCTGATGACAAGTTTGAGCTCTTCCAATTCAAAAGCAGGCTTTTCAGAAACTTCGATTTGAACATACCAAATGTCATTTTAACTGGCCAAGAAAAAGGTGATTTGAACAGGACAAAATTAGGACTGAACCAGTCATTTAAGCCTGCTGTTTGTTCTTCATGAAAACCCTGAAAAGTGGGAATAGTTCATTATGAAATTTCAGGGGTGAATGAGTTAAATCTCCTGCATTAAGAGAACTATTTTTGGAATTCTCCGTGGTTGTCTCTGAATACAAGTTTGACTATATATTTCATGTTGTAGACTAATCTCTCACACCCTTAGGGGGTGAGATAGGGGAATCTCAACCCGAGGGGGACGATTCTTAAGTACCCAAACACGAGGCTTTGTCGAGAGTTTGGCAATTAAAGAATCTTTCCCCGAGGGTTGAGATTCCCTATTTAACCCTCAAGGGGGTGAATGATTATTTTTCTCTCACCCTGTTCACCCATTGTGTATCATATATACATAATGTAATATTAACGTTACAGGCCAAATTCAGGGTTGACGTGATGTTGATGGCTTGTTGACGTGATGTCATTGTATTGTTAACGTGACGTCATACCATTGTTATGAATAGGGGAATCCCCCATCTCAACCCTAGGGTGAGACAAGGATATCTCACACCGGTAAAAGTGTGGATATACCTGTCCAGGGTAAAAGAAATTGATAATCCCTTCAAAACTCAGTCTACAATAATCTCTTCGATACTCAAGTCTTTTTTTTTCACAATCCTTACTTTACTTTTTGTGTGAAAAGATCAGGTCGTTCCTCCTTAAGAAAAACACACACTAAGTTGTGACATCATAAAAAGTGAATGGCATTTTGAGCCATAGTGAATATCCACCACATGTGCTGTTTACAAACATGTTAAGACTACGTATACTCTGTCGGTGGAGTTGCAACTGAAATAATGGGATGGGAGAAAAATAATTATTCCCTACCTTGAGAGTGTAACAGAAATTTCAATCATGGAATGATTATTCGGTCGTCCTACCCTTGGCAGAGACTCAGGTTAGAAAAAAATAAAATAAAATTCATCCCTTGGGTTGGAGATTCCTGTCAATCCCTCAAGATAGGAGATTTATTGTCACTGTTATGTGACAGGTAGGGTTGCAACGATACGTTTATCTCATGATACGCATCACGTTACGTTACTTAAAAGTTCAAATTCATAATGATTGAATGCAGGATTTTTGTCATAGACTTTAACAGTAAATACTATCAAAATGTATTTTTGTATGATGTTTAGTATTTTTGGGTATGACTGCACAGTGGATCATATCTTTACTGAAAGATTAAAAAAAATTAGTACATTTCTTTTTAGAGTTTAATAAAAAGTGATTGATAATTTCAGTACTATTATTGTAAGCAATACAATTCGATACGATACACAAGAAAGCAATGTGATAGGATAGGATATATTGTTGCAGCCCTAGTGACAGGTCATGTGACAGGTCATGCAACATGTTGCTTTACCTTTATCTGCAGACACAGCTCCTCTAGAGGGGTGCGAAGAATCTCCGGCAGAAGGTAGTCCTGCAGTGATTCCTGCTGGTGACTTGTGTATAGGTGGAAACACACCCCCTCCTGTACACTGTATAAAAAATAAAAAATAAATCAAAGAAATTAAAGGTAATTTAATAGAAAGTCTGTCGATACGAAAATCTAACAAACTCTGGCCCCAGAGGGATGACTAGACATTTTCAGAAACTGTATCAGACTAGTCATGTGACTGGTCAGTCATCCAATGAAGGTAATATGGTAGAGTAATAGGCCCAATATAAGAAGTGCATTGTAGACATTGGCAGATTTGCTCTGTTCAGCATCACTAGAAGAACACAATTTTTAACAGCACAGTCACAATATATTGACGGAAATCTCGAAACACAGTCGAGACGTATCCTCCTTTCAATAGTACAAATTTTCTCTTTTGAAAATTGTTTCAAACTGTCACATTTCTGTAACAACATAAAATTTAAACTTTTATACTTAAAACAGAGCACTAACCGCCCAGCTCGACCCCGCCTCTGTCTAGCATTGGCTTTGGACACCGGCTGGCTCGTCAACGTGGCCAGATTGATCTCCGGCTCAAAATCCTTTACTTTTATCTTCCCACAATCCACCACATACACGACATCATCAATGGTTATACTGCAAAGAAGGAAGGACATGCACTGTATTAAGCATCATATTCACCATAATCAGCTCCTATGATGCTTTTTTGGCTTAACTCATTTACCCCTGAAGATACATTTGAACTCTTCCAATTAAAAGGTTGGAATAGTTCATTATGAAATTTTAGGGGTCAATGAGTGCAAGGGGGGGGGGGGCGGCGTTAGGACAATAAAAACGCAAGTTGTTATCACCAAAGGACATTATAAATATTACAGTGTGGCTGGAGGTTTGGATATCAAATGTTTCATCCCCTTCACAGGAAGTCCAGCCACGATCACCAGACATAAATCTCTGCTTTAAAGTGTAAGTACTATTAACTCATTGACTGGGCCTGGTCAGGTCTGCGAGGGGTCTAAATTCCTCACGAGAGAGCCTAGACAGGCAGAGGGGCACTTATAGGGATAGGAGCACTAATTACGGCAAATACAGTAATTCGTGAGATATTTAATGAACTACATGTAGAAACAGCTACAGGCTAAGAAAAATCTGTTTAGTGAACAAGAGGCTGAATGGGCCTGCATCGCTCACCTGGTATTAATCCCACAATTGTAAGCTTAAAAGTTGACTAAAATAAAGCTACAGACAAAATATCAGTTTTTTTAAAAGAACCTGTTAAAAATTTAAACACATTTGACCCCTGTGACTTTGAAGGTGGAATAAGGTCATACATTGTACAAAGTTTATAGCCCTTCATCTAAGCATGCAACATGCCAAATATCACCTCCTAAGACCTTTTTTTATTGCGATTAGGTCGTTTAAAGATTTCTACACATTTAACTAAATGTGACCTTGACAGTGGTCAGGGTCATTCATTGAATAAACTTGGTAGTCCTTCATCCCAGGATGTTACTTGCCAAATATCAACACCTTAAGGATCTTATTTATTCAGAAGAAGTTGTTTAAAGGTTTAAAACATATTTGAACCTTTTGACCTTGAATATATGTCAAGGTCATTCATTTGAACAAACTTAGTAGCCCTTCACCCAAGCATGCTACTGTCCAAATATCATCATCATCCTGGGCTTTCTGGTTATTCAAAAGAAGTCGTTAAAATATTTTAACATATTTAACCCCTGTGACCTTGAAAATAGGCAAAGGTCATTCATTTGAACAAATTTGGTAGCCATTCATCCTATCTTGCTACTGGCCAAATACCATCACCCTAGGCCTCTTGGTTATTCAGAAGAAGTGGACATCAAGCCTACAACCTTACATTCAAATGGCTGACACACTACTAGCTTTGCTATATGTGGCCCTCTTAAATATAAATGTAATTCGAAGGTATTTTTAAATGTCAAAATAGTTCATTGAAGTATGATATTGTTACCTGGTCTCGGCGATGTTGGTTGCAATGATGATCTTCCTGACCCCCGGGGGAGGTCTATCAAAAACCTCTTTCTGGTTCACCGTAGGCATCATCGAATGAAGAGGAATAATCCGAAAATTACCTGGAGGATTTTAAAATAAAATACTACAACAGTTAATAATAGCAAAAGAAAGTTTTTGCACCTTGGATATTTTTTCAATACTTTTAACGAAACATTCATATGTGAAATTATTCACACAATTACATCTAGTTCACCAGCATTAATTACATGAACATTTTTTTTTACTGCAAATAGTTTGTAGAATCAAAATGTCAAAACTTCTACCTGTGAAAATTTCTACTTTTACTGTCTATCCTGAAATTGCTAGGGCCAACAAAGTCAAAATATGCAGAAGACCACAAACCCCTTACAAAATTCAATAATTCAATATTCAGACATTCATTTACCCCCTTGGAAAGCCCCTTGTTTACCTGGCTTATATCTGCAAATTGTCTTTCCATAACACCAAAAATTAATCAACTGACTGATTAACCTGTTACTTGGTTGGAAAAGTTTGTTTCCCCCCCCCCTTTTTTCACTCGGAGAAAATGTCAATTTTTCAGCAATTTTGTTAATGACATGAAATACCATTTTAGTTATTTATCTAATACTTGACATGTATTTTTCAAAACGAAAAAAAAAGGTTATTTCTATATGACCGACAGATATACAGAAATACAAATACCTTAAGAGGGACAGAACTAGAAGAGAGAAGAAGGGAAGGGGATTAAGGGTGCTTAACAAGTTGGAAGGGTTTTTAGGAACCTGTTACTAAAAGTTCATCTGGTTTGACAACTCTAGTTTTTATAGATAATTTTTTTTCGTTGATTGCACAGGCCAGAAGTAAAAGTTTCTTCATTTAAAAAAAAAAAATTGCTTCATAATATGTGGAAGAAATCGAACATAGTGCTAGTAGAACAGCTTCTAAAATTTTGAAATCAACCAAGGTGTATCACTATCTCTGTGGCAATACCAACACCGATGCTGATGCTACAGTGACTGCATAGGCAAGTTAACCCTTTCACCACTGTAGACAATAATGGACTCATCCATTTCAATGCATGGTAGAGTCTACTGAAGTTACTTAGAGGTGAAAGGGTTAAAATGTAGACATATTTTAATTGATCATTACATCATCTGCTGAAAACAGAACTAATCAGTAGTTAGTGGACGTATCGGCCACGTACCAAACAAACAAACAGAACATTTAGGCCAAACAAAAATATTTGTTTTTTCTGGTAACCCTACCTAACCTTATTTTTTGTGCCTACCCTAAACTTTTTAAGGCCTTTTTACAAAGAAACACTGTTAAAGTCAAGATCACTCTAAAAAATAAACCATAAAAAGTTATTTGTTAAAATAAAACCTGTTACTTACCTACCTAGCCTAAAAAAAATCAGCATATGTTACAGGAAACACATATTAACATAAAAATGTCGAGCCAACGTCGTAAGGTTGTATAGGTGGGTTGATCAGTGTGGCACTTCGTGCTGAGAGTGGATACAAAAAGGTATGCAGGGCGATTGGTGTTGAATATGGAAATATAGTAGGCGGTTCCAATCACAACACAGCTCAGGCGTTACCGGTTAGTGGGTTTTATTGGTGGACTAGTTTCGACTCTAAAAGCGAGTCTTCATCAGGACCTGATGAAGACTCGCTTTAAGAGTCGAAACTAGTAGGAACCCCACCTACTATAGGAAGTACATATTTTTTTTTGTCTGGCCTTTCAGCTCAAAATTATACTGATGTGCATTGTAAGTTGACATTATCATGATAAGGGTAAAGTGTAGACATTGTTGAGGGAAGAATACTACTTACTGCTGTTGAAAACTGGTGTCTCAACTAAACTTTTATTCACATTTTTTATTTCTGCCATACCAGGTACAAACACCAAAATAGCACCATCCTGTAATACAAGGTAACATTTCTTAAATGTCATTTTGGCACTCCTACATTGATACTGAACTGTAATAAGCCAAAGGTTAATTTACATATACCCTTGCTCATCCATATCCATGAAAAACACCAAAACTGTCAGACAAAGGCTAATACTGTATATATCAAACACCCCTCACTCACCCATATGTATGTACAGAACAAACTAGATGACAAAGTTAATATATATAAAAAACACATCAATAAAAAATATGTATGTAAAGAAAACAATAGATGACAAAGTTAATATATATCAAACACCCCTCACTCACTCATATGTATGTACAGAACACACTAGATGACAAAGTTAATATATATCAAACACCCCTCACTTACCTATATGTATGTACAGATCACACTAGAAGACAAAGCTATCAATAAACAATAATAATAATAGACTTTATCTAAATTTGACAACACATTGAGTCAAGGACTCATCTCACATGTGGTCGACATAAAATATACAATATTTATCAAATACCCCTGCTCACCCATATGTATGTACAGAAATTATACACTAGATGACAAAGTTATTATATTTCAAACACCCCTCGCTCACCAATATGAACTACATCTATTAGACAACGACTGATTTATATAAATATTCTCCGCTAATCCATAATCCATACCCATACAAGTATGGTACAATGATATAATGCCACTGTTTCTACATTTTTCAATGTCCCACTGGTACACTTGTTATTCAAATATGTGTTACAGTGCAGCCACGGTGGCCAAGTGGTTAAGGCGTCTGACATTCTGCTACCACTAGACCAGTCACCTCCACTACTGGGTCACGGGTTCGAGACCTACGTGGGGCAGTCACCTGGTACTGGCTGTTAGTCGGCGATTTTTCTCTGGGAACTCCAGTTTCCCTCCGCCACCAAAACCTGGCATGTCCTTAAATTACCATAGCTGTTAATAGGACGTAAAACACAAACAAACAAAACAGTTTAACATTACTGTATGCTGTCCGTGATATTTTGATTTTTTTTCAGGATGAACTTTGGTCCTTCCATGAGATTATTTCTGTTGTATTTTCCCAAAATCAATGCACAAAAATCCTTTCATTTTCCCCAAATATTGCTTTCTGTGGGTGATATTTCCCCCAAGACACAAGGCACAGAGCTAGGCCTACGTACATGTGGAAAGGAGGTAGAAAAGTCACTGGTTGTTCAGTTCAGATTAGGACTGCAACAGTACATTTTACCCTGATACGTTCTTGTGTACCAGGTGGAAGTGTTTTGTTTGCCTTAATCATGATACACTTAGGGTAAGGAGATTTTCAGTCTTTTCTTTTTAATTAAACTCTAATAATTCACCTTTTGCTTTGGAATCATTCAGTTAAAATGTGGCCCATTTTTCAAAAGTACAAAAAATCATACAAATATATAATTTCGCAGTATTTACTTTTTTAGTCTATAACAAATTAAAGCTCTGTAAAATCCTACACTCAATCATTATGAAATTGACCTTTTCGACAGATTTGTGTATCATGATACATATTGTATCGTTTTGGTTTTATTTTGTTAAACATCCTATTAACAGCTACGGTCATTTAAGGATGTCATATTGTATTGTACGCATCATACTGTGATATGAATTGTATCGTAAGCATCATACTGTGACATGAATTGTATCGTAAGCATCATACTTTGATATGAATGTATTGTGAGGTATATGAATTGTATTGTAAGCATCATACTGTGATATGAATTGTATCGTACGCATCATACTGTGATATGAATTGTATCATATGCATCATACTGTGATATGAATTGTATCGTAAGCATCATACTGTGATATGAATGTATTGTGAGGTATATGAATTGCTGTAGCCCTAACTTAGATTTAAAGTATGGTTTGTTTGTGTTTATGTGCTATTAACAGCTATGGTCACTTAAGGACATGTCAGGTTTTGGTGGTGGAGGAAATTTAAGCCGGATTTCCCAGAGAGAAAACATTGACTTACCGCCAGTACCTGGCGATTGCCCCACGTAGACCTCGAACCCGCGACCAAGTGGTGGAGGGCTAGAGGTCACAGAATATCAGACGCCTTAACCACTTGTCCACCGCAGCCCCTAGATTTAAAGAATTATTGAGTCAGAACAATAACTTACTCCATCCATTTTGAAGCAGATGTGATGGATGACTCTGTGTATGAGTTCGATGTCCACCTCGTCCATATCCATGTTTTCTATTGCCCTCCGTGTTGACTGCGAGTACCTTTCAGAGGAATAAAACAATCAAATCCAAGTTGAATTTCCTACATCCTCAGAATTTCAGAGGTTATGCTCACTCACAGTTTTTGCATTCCTGGAACATGTCACGACAAATTTGAAGGCTCTGTATGTGCCACAATGTAGATGATACAAGACTGGTTTGATCCTTTGATGCACATCACAGGAATCAAGTAGAAGCCTAACGGTAAAATTTTCTGGCTTTGAAGTCCAAAGTCGCTCCTCTGTAATCTTCAACGGGCAGGTATCTGCATAGCAACTGGTCAGGTTTTTTTTAACTTAAACCAATCAAATAGCTAGCCTAGTGCCTTCGATTTTGTCATTACAAATTCTAGGGGCACAGCGAACGTAACTTCTGGAATTTTGAGGATGAATTTCTCATTAATATAGCTGTATATCATTCTGAAAGATTACACATGCCAATGTGTCAAAAGATAAGATTTTAAAAGATATTTCATTTTACTTTTTTTCCGCCATTATTCATTATCTAAATGAAAAGCAGTAACATACTGATGACAGAAGTTGACAGAACACAATACATCTCAGCACACACGCAGGCATACATACATAGGGAGATATTAGCTAGCTAGATATATAGGTGGCATAGGGCTAATAGTTAGCACCTGATAAGGCAGCTCCTCAAAATTGTACTGATTAAATGTCTATGTACCGGTACTGTAAAGTGCTTTAGAGTGTCTTATGTTAGCTAGATAGTGTGCTATATCAAATGTTGTATATTATTATTATTACTACTATAAATGAAACCAACTTATAAAATCTATAGGTAAAAAAATCATCAATTTGGATGTGAAGTTCTTATTTTTATTTCAATTTACGTTGGCAATCCAGTATGATGTTGAGGGTATAGAAACACACATGCGGTGGTGCTAAGAATCAAAAGGTAAGTTTTCTCATGCCTTACTTTGCTGGGTCAAGTGTTTTTAACCATGTCTTTGTTTCTTCTATTTCAAGCTGACACTTTTGTTTCTGTTTTCTGGGGTTAAATGCCGGCTTCTTCTGTTGGCTGGGCTGATAACTAGAACGAATAAGGGATTAAAATCTCTTACACATTATCAACAATTCAATGCTAAAACATTTAATTCACTTCCAATAAAAATATTTTGATGTGATAAATCTATGTGGCATACCACTTCAAATTTTATTGATTTGTTGCGTAACAGTTTAATAATCCTTTAATAGTAAAGGGAAACAATACTAATCACTCACTCAGTCATAGCTTGACAGAGGGACTAGTCTGTCTTGAAATGTTGCGACATGTTTAATACGTACATTGTTTGTGTATAAAGTAAAACCTTGATATTACTTTTTTCCAAACTGATGAATCTTATTGAAAATATGCAACATGGAGGTTTTCCTGACATCATTTCCAGGCATACTTGTGTACAAGTTACATAGAAAATTCTACATTGCAGTTACTAACCCTGTCATTTGTATGGCGTCTTCTAGCCAGTACTCCTTCACAGGATACGTGAATCCTGGGATATGTAGCATGGGGCTGCCATCTTGTGAAATAAAATGTGAAAATAATTGTCAACAAACATCACTAAATAAAATCATTTGCCTTTCATGCTTGTTTATTTACGTTTCCACTCCAAGTTCCTCTATAAGCATTACCAGAGGAAATAGCATTCATAGAGCTATGAATGCAATTTGATCAGCATCATTTTGAAGCTTCTCCTCTCACCTCAAATAACATGAGACAACCCTCTAGAAGCAAACATTTTGATGACTTTAGGCTGCTCCAGGAATCTTGTTTGCACTGACAACACAGACACTTGAATACAAGAAGTATCAGGGAATATCTGTATTTAGGTCAATAGTAACAAAATTTTAGAATGTAAGTACAGTACATTGTATAAGGATTAAACAAATATCGCATTTTTATAATGTTCATGCAGGTATGAATGCAAATCAGTTACATTACCCATTACCATGCATGAAGCCTACCAATATATTTAACCAATTTGCATTCATACAAGTATGAAATTGAAAAAGTGCCATTCAATCCTAATATGATCATTGAACATTAAACTTTTACTCATACATCTCAACAGGACAACATTTATAAGTAACTTACTGAAGTAATTTGAGAATTGTTCGGCATTCAATGTAGCACTCATTAGAATGACCTTGAGGTCAGGACGTTTGGGGAGGAGGTCCTTCAGGATGATGAGAAGGAAGTCGGACAATACGTCTCTCTCATGTATCTCATCTACAATGATGTGGCTCGCTCGCCTCAGGGACCTGTACAATTCATAAATTTTATAAAACCTGTTATGATACACAGGTAATGAATGACGAAGAATTTGAATAAAATAACGTGCAAACTAACACACCATTCATAGTGACCGACACTCACAGGGACCTGCTTCCACACAGTTTAAAATAACATGTTTTTCGATACAATTTATAATAATTGAAATGTTTCACTTAACATTCACAGTTACCTTTTTCAACACAATTCATATTCGTTGGTGTTATTAAATACCCTAAGGGACTGTAACTACAGTGTATCGCTCACCTGGATATATGTTTAAAGTATATTACTTGATATGAAGTAAAGATATAGCACTCCTTGGTAGGTATGAAATTTCAGAAAGATCCATCCAGTATTTCTGGAGATATAGCGAGAACAAAATCCAAGATGGTGGCCTGGTGGTCATCTTGTTTTAATGAATTTTAATGAATACATCCTAATAGTAACAGGCACTACCAGACAACTTGATAGAGACAACATTGGGATAAAATCTTGAATTCCTATTGTAGGAGAAGGATTTCAAAGGTTTTACCTCTACTATATATATAAACTTTATTTATTTTACAACAATTATGAAACAAGTTATTTCAACTTATATTAATCACTCTTGTTGGCCCCGATGTTAGCGTGTGGGGGTGTCTTACCTCTATTTCCCCTATTGGGCCCCACCCTTCTGCCCCAAGTGGGGCCACACCGACAGTTAATACAAAATTGAGTGCCCTTGGCCCAAGGATCCTCCAAACCAAATTGGGATGCAATCCCTTAATCCCTTTGGTAGATGAAGGATTTTGAAGGTTTACCTCTACTTCCCCTAGTGTTTTAAAGGAAAAGTTGAAGGATGGACGACGGAAACTATGCCATGGCATTAAAATCACAAAAATAATGTGTCACATTCACAAAACTGTAATCATTTATGTTAAATCTATATTGACACTTAGGTATTTGACCTATATATATTACAGCGATATAAAGATACAAACTTACGGATCAAGTTCCAAGTATTTCAACAAAATACCTGTGGTACAGTATAAAACTGATCCCTTCTTCCTTGGTAAATGTCTGGAAGAAAAAATAAAAACACAAATTTAGTTTTCAATATTGAGACGAGGAGAATACAAGCCTTTCAGATTGATATGTCTCACCTGTGCCCCGCTTTGACCATCAATGCACATGTCAAGTTGGTCTAGCACTTATAGTTTCAGAGAAACTAACTTAAAAGCAAGAACTTGGTGATGGAGATGCTGACAAAGTCAATGGACCATTAAAGGTAGGCTGCATCCAGCATTTGATACATGGGTTGAGATGTACTACCTAAGATGCATCTATGATCCAAGTTTGGTTGTTCTAGGACTTATACTTTCAGTGAAACTAACTTAAACGCAAAAACTTAATGTTGATGCCACCGCTGCCGGAAAAGCAACACCTTAGTCTTGCTTCCACTACTTCATGGCGGCGAGACAAACATCACCTCTCAAGAAAAAGAATCAGAAATGTACAATAAACCCTGAACAGAATGCCATGTCACAGAGGAAATAATTTCAGTTCAGATTGGACAGTTGGGGTTAAGGTAAGTTTTTCGAACTGAAGTTTCAGTTAAATCTGACAATAATATTACTGACACCTGAATTTTAGGTAGTGTCCTAGAGCTCAGGGTTGAATCTTCAAAGAAGATTTTCAGTTTGTCATACACTTTTTTCTGACTTGGTGTTTCTTGCCCAATATATAACTGCAGTGAAAAAATATACATTTTTTTTTTTAAATCTTTAATTTCTGTTTTCACAAAATATCTCTTTTCATGAGACCTCAATCTTCAAACCTTTTAATAATAATCTGAGGTAAATTTATGAAAATGCTCTGGAGATCACCATTTTAGTACTTTAGGTCAAGGTCAAAGGTCATATTAAGGTCACACTGACCCCATTTTAGGACGCTACACATGGCCTTCCCATGATGTACCTTTGTACAAAGTTTGATGCTGAATCATAAAACAATGCCTAGATAAGCTCCACAAACCTTTATTTTAGCACTTTAAGTCAAGGTCAAATGTTAAGTTTAGGTCACAGTGGCCTGGTTTCAAGATGTGACACACTGCCTTCCCATGATATACCTTTGTACAAAGTTTGATGTCCATTCATGAAACAGTAGCTGAGATATGCTCCAGAAAACCTGTCAGCATGTACGGAGGGACGACACACACAGACAAAGTGAATACCATATACCCCAGGCTTGGTCAAAGTGGTTGGGGGGGGGGATAAAAGTTTTTGTGAAAAACGCTAGTCCTAACCATCTGTAACTGATCTTTCCTTCCAATGCTACAACAACCCACCTCTCCAGCCTTATGGAGTATCCAATGTCACCCTCTTTTCCAACCGACTGTCCGCGCTCATCAGCCACTCGTTCAGCGACCTGCAATCAAACAGCGGACATAAAAGAGACTCCAGACAATATCTAAGATCCAGGATCCTTAAATGTGAAATTGTTCCAGGTTGTGACATAAGACTTTTCTTTCTTTGAATATGGGTTAATGTCACTTCATTCTGAACATTTTGAAACAAGCTGCGCCAAAAAGCTACTGGTTCATATAACATGAGGTATACCATGTCAGAAAGATATTGGTCATATATCATGATATCAAGCCTTTTTGTTGTTCAGAAATCATTTGAGCCCGTCAATAAATCTGACTCTTGTGACCTCAAATAATGGTCAGGATCATTTTATGTTTGCAAACTATGTAGCAGGCTATGATACTGAAATTATGCAAACTTGTACCATATACTTGTGTTCTGCATGTTGGATACTTGTAGAAGATTATCACAATAAAATGAATAATGAAAGTTGTTAAACCACATCATGAAAGTGAAACTCTAACCACAATATGCCCCCCCCCCCCTCCCTGTTAGGGGGCAAAACTAGTTACTACTGTGTAAAATCATAATTCATGTGTCAACAATCTTGTTCCACATAAAACTTACACAGTTCTAATCTTCCCCTCATACCTTATACTTACAGTTATAGCGCTGATCCTCCCCACATACCTCATACTTACAGTTATAGCACTGATCCTCCCCTCATACCTCATACTTACAGTTATAGCGCTGATCCTCCTGGGTTGAGTACATATGACCTTACACTGTGATCCCTTCCCGCGGGATATGTAGTCATCCAATATAAATTGGGGCACCTGAAATTAAGATATTGAGCCAATATAAATACTGAAAAAAAGGGGAAAAAAAAGAAAAAAACAATATTGAAGTGGATGCCTTTAGAGAAAAGACAAAAATACTGGTTCGAATTTTTTTGGGCATTTCCATATTAGATCCTATAAAGGGAAATTCTGCTGATATTCAACCAGTGAACACTTTATCACAATTTGGATTGGTTTGATTTGTTTGTGCTTAATGTCCTATTAACAGCTATGGCCATTTAAGGGTTCCAACTGTACCTCAGCCAAACACTTAAAACTAGGTGTTGGAAACTGTTTATCTGGCATGACTATAGATTTGATAAATAGTTTCTAAAAAGACAAGAATTCCACGGAAGTGGATATGTCGCCTGCGCAGGAAGCTGGGAGATTATGAAGAAATAGATACACTTTTCATTTCAAGAAATAATGTTAAAAGTAAGCAAAAATCATAGATTATGTTTTTGAATGGCATCATATCATTTTGTTATATAATCTGTTATTCTGGGAAGAATACTCTTGAGTTTTAAGGAACT
The DNA here is from genome assembly GCF_002113885.1 of Mizuhopecten yessoensis. Lineage (NCBI taxonomy): Eukaryota > Metazoa > Mollusca > Bivalvia > Pectinida > Pectinidae > Mizuhopecten > Mizuhopecten yessoensis. The sequence continues at coordinate 3,840,968 of NW_018408252.1, forward strand.
TGCTATGGATACTCATTGTCTCAATTCCACTCCAATATGGTGTCCACAAGCAAGACCAGCATCGCCTCATTGGTATCCATAAAAAAAATCTTGAAAATACAAGTATGCTTAGCACTGCATGAAGTTTGAGTTTGATCGGCCAAAGGAATCTCAAGTTATCGCACGAAAACAGATTTTCTATTTATAGTTACAGTGACCTTGACCTTTGAGCGTCGGACCTGAAAAGCAATCCCAAGCAAGCACTTTTGGTAAGGAAGCATTGCATGAAGTTTGAGTTTGATCGGCCCAAGGAAAGTCAAGTTATACCACGAAAACAGATTTTCTATTTATAGTAACAGTGACCTTGACCTTTGACCTTCGGACCTGAAAAGCAATCCCAAGCAAGCACTTTTGGTAAGAAAACACTGCATGAAGTTTGAGTTTGATCGGCCCAAGGAAACTCATAGACATAGCAATACCTATGTGTCACCAGCTTTTCGCAGGCGACACAAAAACCATTCCTTGTGGGACTTAAACAAAATATTATCAACAACAACGTTCTAAATATGAAAAAATATATCAGCAGGGCTAGACCGGGGTTTGAACCCCAGACTTATGATTGACATACTTATGCTCTAGCTGTTTGAGAAACCTTGTCAACAGAAGTGTTCTGGACTACCTGTGCTAGTTATATCTAAACAAAAGGTAAGGGGAGGTAACTGTGTATAGGAAAAAAACATAATGCAGTGGGACAGGGATCCTCAAGGACAACCCTGGTTTTGATGGTGGAGGAAAACTGGAAACCTATAGAAAAACTACTACGTGAAGCCAGTACCTGGAAATTGCCTCAAGTAGACCTCAAACCCATGACCCCGTGGTGGAGGGCTAATGATCAAAGGCAGTCAAATGCCTTATCCACTCGGCCATCGCAGCCCCCAACACCATTAGGAATAGAAGGGTGTAGCAATAGCCATGAGAAGTTGAGGAAAAAACAATATTTCAATCATTTAGATTACTGAAAGAAGTTGCAACTTGTGTGTATTTTCCTGTGAATTTTAGCATTCCTCTTTCAAAGAGTTACTCAAAAGGATTTGAATTTATGAAACGAACAGGAAAGGATAAATTCCTTGCTTAAAAGTGTCTGAATAAGTGTAATGAGAAAACAATTATATTTACTCATATATAAAATCTAAGTGACCTACAATGCGTCATTTCTAATCCACCACTTAACACCCCACCCCGCCTCTCATGATACAGCACATTGGTCTCATTATCATAAACAGTGTACACCAGGAAACATTCGCCCAACGAGTTATTCACCCTTCAATGGTAACAAATCATTATTTGTAAGTGTTTTAATAACAAGGTTTTAATTTGCTATTGGAGGGTAAGCATTTCCTGGATTACCGTACTTTTTTCCGCAATTCAGTTGGTCTGTTCAAAGAGATATAACTAACCGTAGCCATTTTTACTGTTCAAGTTGACGTTCGTCTTTTAACCTTTTCGTTTGGTTGATTTCATTTCCTTTAACTTGTTTTATCTACCTTTTATTGGCCCTAATGGCCTCTTCGGTGTTGATGGGCCGTTAATCCAGTAAAAGTAATAATTTCACAAGTCTTCTTCAAATATCTCAATCATAACATTTTCTTCAAATGACATAATCCTGATATTTGAATCTGCAACTGGATAGCAGTTGATAATACATGTATTTACCTGTGTAGTCTTTCCACACCCAGTCTCCCCACTGATCACCAGGCACTGGTGTGATTCCAATGCTTCCATAATTTCCTGGAGCAAAGAAGCATGGAGAAGTTAGTGTACCGCATTGTTACACTACAGCATCAGGAACCCTAATAGACATATTGTTGTGAATTCGGTGTGTGGTTTTACAAACCGTCACAACATGTGGTTGAGAACTGCTCTTAGCTCTCGAAATCTATGAAACTATGTGGAGGAAAATCACTCAAGTGTGTTCAGTTGTAGGTCAAGATGTAAGGAGATCGTGCCGATATGTCACATCGAGGTTGTCGGCGCGGCTATTGGTCTAAGGGAGATAACTCTCCTACATATGTCTTTACTGTAGATTTTAGTCCTTGCCTTTAGTCTTTTGTTTATTTATTCAAAATATTCACTTGATAACACTGTCAAAATATGTTTTACAAAACAACAAATTTTGCCTCCTTAACTTAACCTTTAAATTTCGGAAGCAGAAACTCAACAATTACTTCATTAAGCTTTAATAAGAAAGTGTATCTTACCTGTCTCTTGTTATAAGAAGGCAGTTTTTTTCTGAAGTCCAGCATCTTCATAAATTGTGTGTTAGTCTTTCTGTCCTCTGCCTGGTCCATCAGTAGCCTGTCTAATTCTGGGTCCCTGCCCATCCCTATATCCTCCACTGCTTCTGTTCATGATGAAATGAATATTTAATGATAAATATAACTACAATATTCATTATATCAAGTGCTTCAAGTAGGGACTCTTATGGGAGAAATCTGTTAACGTCTTTTATTGCCAAAGTTGACCCCAGTCAACATTTAAAACTATTTAGTTGAATTCAAATTATTTCATGATTTGTGATTCTAAATAAATCAAATTTACTAAATGCAACTTAACTTTGATTGAATAATTACAAAAAATGTTTCATTTGGGAAAGTGTTCTGCAGTGGTTCTATTATCATGGTGATACAGCTGTCAGCATATTTTACATCAGGTTTAAGTAACTGCTTCTGTGATGACAGTGGAAGATTTATAGAACCTTCCCCTACCTTGAGGGTGTGACAGAGAAATCTCTAACCCGAGGGGTGATGTTTTTTGGTTGTCTAACCCGAGGGTTAGGCAACCAAACAAATCACCCCGAGGGTTGGAGATTTATCTGTTACATCCTCAAATTAGGGAATGATTATTTTTCTCCTATCCTATTATTTTAGTCACAACTCCACCGACAGTACTTTGATTGTAAACAAAAACACATGTGGGACATGAATACCATCATTCACTTTTGATGACGTCACAATTACCAGTGATACATTTTAACGATGTCACAATTGAACATGTGCTTCTTGACTGAAACAGGAGACACATCTGTGAAGGGTGGGAGAATATCGAATCAGTAATGAAATCAAACATCAGAAGACAAGAAAGATCAGAGAGACAATATAAGTACAGTGTCTTAAAATCCATTTTTGGTCTCCCTCTCCATTTGTACAATTTTGAATTTCCAACCCACACACTCATCTATTGGTAACCAACCAATAAAAGCTGATATGCATCCCATAGTTCCAGCAGAGAAGTAACTTATAGCAATATGGCCAAATTATATTACTACCCCTTTTTATTACTCCCATAAGTTCCAGGGGAGGTGTTGGGGTTGGAAGCGGGGCAGGGGTTTTCAACCCCTTTCATTTGCACAATTTTGAATCCTCACACAATAGGATGACGGCCAAATTAGGTAAAGAAAAATTCCGCAGTTCAGAAAAAAGATGTTGGGGGAAATTATTGACATGATATGGTAAGGCATATATAAGCTCACCTTGGTCCTTTGGACAAAGTTAGCTAATAATACCAGTAAAGTTACAATATTTTACCATCATTCATTTCATCATCAAAGATGTGTCCAATCTCATCAGCAGTGTACTGCATGGCCTCCTCATCCATTGGTAACACATCACATTCATTATAATCCCCCTCATCTGGTTCAAATAACTGTTCCTCTTCACCAGTTACCTCCCCTGAGAAGCCAATTCCCATGGCATCAGTCTCCATTTTGTCAGCATCGGTGTCATTCCATGCATCATAGGAAGAAACTTTTCTGCTCCCATCTCTCTCCGATTTGATTTTGAATCCTGAATATCCTTGTGAACCTTGACCTCTTTCACCTGATGCAGTGCTTGGTCTTGCAAAATTCTGTTGATTGCGACCGCCAGCATAAGATGTTGATGGCCGCCCATCTGATTCACTAAAGTAGAAATTTTGTTTCAATCATCAATCCTTTTCATCATTCTGAGTATGGAGGCAATATTTTAAATTTAAGCTGTTTCCCCTTTTGGGCCCTGCACCTCTAGGTGAGGCAGGATCTTATTTTCTCAAACAATCTAATAACCATTTCATTATAATTATTCTGACAAAGTTTGAATTATTTCTGGCTGAAAATGGACAAAATATACCCAAAAGTGTTATTTCCCTTTATTACCTTTTGTAAAATTGATCCCCTCCCGAACAGAGAACAGGGCCTTTGCAACCAGCCAATATTTTCTCAACTCCGGATCCCTGGGCAGTATACAGCCGGTGCTGCCATTTCGGCGCTCACAGCTAGCATTCTACAACTCTAGCACTGCCCAACCACGTACTCATTTACATTTGATTATACTGGAACTTGTGGAGTAAAGCATCTTGCTGAAAGATACAACATAGTGCCGTGACTCGAAACCGCAACCCTTTGGTCACGAGCCCAGCGTCCTACCACTAGACTACCGTGCCTCCTATAATGAGAGGATGCTTGTTAAGAGGTGTTTAAAAGACAGGTTGACAGGTCTTCTGACACTCCAGGCTACCTGCCCCTATATATTTGGAAACAACGTTGGCTACCTACCCCACGTCCTGGTCCAAAGAGGCTCCAGATCGTGATGGTTGTGGCTGGACGTTGTCCCCTGTCTGGATATCGTCCAGGAGGTTACGAATCTTTCGTTCCATATTACCTTGTAAGTTCACCACAGGGGTCTGTAATTCAACACCAATTAAAAATAAAGTCAATGTCATGCGTGTACATTAAACCACAGTAACACTTAACATCTTCAATTTTTTTTAAAAACTTCTTTCAAGCATTGAAAGAGTTCCTTCGTAACTTTAGCAAGACAAAGTATACTAACAGATGGATGACTATGAGACACTTTTTTCAGGATAAAACAAAAATTCCACAGGAGTGGATATGTTGCCTGCTGAGGCAACTCTAATGAGATTATGAAGACGGGATCTATTTATATTAATGGTGACGTCAACCCAAGGGATGTCAAGTTGTCGCACGGAAACGTTGTTTCGGATGACGCAACCAATATTGACGCAAACGTTGACAAAGTAATACCTATATGTTAACTCCCGTTGCCTGCAACTGTATCCACGTAATGTGAAAAAAGCTATTTAGTGCTTTTGGCGAGAAAAATGTTTTGGCTTAAACACCAGCAATCTCATGGAATAACAGTCAGTGTAAGGTTTTGAGGTTGATCGGCCCAAGGAAACTAGACTTATGGCACGGAAACAGATTTTCTATTTATAGTAACGGCGGTATTGACATTTGACCTTCGAACCTGAAAAGCAAAGCAAGCACTACTGGTAAGAAAGCACTGTATGAAGCCTGAGCTCAATCGACCTAAAGAAACTTGAGTTATCACACGGAAGCAGATTTTCTATTTATAGTACATGACTTTGACCTTCGTTCCTGAAAAGCAATCAAAAGCAAGCACTTTTAGTAAGGAAGCACTGTATGAAGTTCAATCAACCCAAGGAAACTCAAGTTATCGCATGGAAACCTTGTTTCGGAATATGCAACTGATGACGCCAACAAGGTAATACCTATATGTCGCCTCGCGTTGCAGGCGACACAAAAAAGTAGGAAATGCCTGTAGGACATTCATGGTACCACAGTATACGTAGTACCATGCAAATTGCCAAATTTTGATAAATAGTAACCAATGACATTAACCTTAACCTGTGGTCTGAGAAATGCATTCATTTGAAGTATTTTTAAAAATAACCTTTGTATTTTAAAAGTTTGACCAAAATCTGTTAACATTTGAATTTGCTGACGGGATGTCACTGAATTGCCTGACAAATTTTATAACGGTGAGAGGGACTTTGGACTTGACATTGGATGCTATCATACAAATTCATTTAAGGTACACTTACATTTGACTGTTGAATAAAGTTTGTAAAAATCTGTCCAAAATTGCAGTCACTAGAGCGGAAAGAGATGCACTCTGTCACGACAATCGACATGGGTAACTTCTATAACTCCCATCAAATGGCAGGGATACTTTAACTATTGCACAAAATTATGAATGTGCTAATTTAATTTTAGTTCTTGGATACCGTTCTCTATTGCATATTTCAGGGGTGCGTTAATTCATCAATGCGCTAATCTATTAAAACTTGATAATGCACTTAGACTTTAGTGTACTAAAAGATGTATGTTTACAGTATAGGAAACAGTGGATGTTGTCTTAGACAAATAAATCTGGAATCAATAGCACAGTTTTAGATCTTTATGATATGAAACCTTACATTTAAATTCAGATTACAAATAATTTACATAATTATTAGGGCTCCAACAAAATATTGTAACGTTTCGTATGGTGATACTTTCTTGATATCGTTTCAAATTGTTTTGTTTGCCTGTATTGGGATACACTAATAGTACTGAGACTATTACCTCATTCACCCCTGAGACACATTTGAACTCTTCCAATTCAAAGGTTGGAATAGTTCATTATGAAACTTCAGAGGTGAATGAGTTAATCCCTTCTTTTTTTTATTAATCTCTAAAGAGTTTCCCTAGAGTTTGATTTATTAGCAACATCAGCAGTCATGCTTTTAATAACAATAACAATAACAAGTAATGGAGAACTTTAAAGTGCCAACACACAAAAAAGCTACTCTTGTGTTTTGCCTTCAATGGTACAGGAATCCTAAGGTTGTGTTACCATTTCATTTTCCCTCCTTGCAGTTTTGGTTTTCTGTCTGCCTGCATACCACATGCCAATTTCTCTGCCAGACAACCCTGGCGGTGGTCGCTCTCTGCCTCTGTTTCCTCCTCCTCCCCCTCCTTCATGCTCTCCATCCCATCTCCCTCCTCTCTGTCTCCCTCTTCCCCCTCCTCCTTCATGCTCTCCATTCCATCTTCCTCCTCTCCGTCTCCCTCCTCTCCATCCACCTCCACCCCTTTCTTTACCATCACCATCCTGATCTAATGAATAAAGACCATATAAATTTAAATCATTGGCAGAGATATATTGAAATCATGGCCGAGAGGTTTTGAAATTAATGGCCGAGATATATTACAAGAGGCCCATGGGCCTTAACGGTCACCTGAGTCCTACAGTATTTTTTGTTGTTGGTGAAATATGTACCAATTTGAGTAAAAAATAGTTAAGTATAACGTTAAGTTTGTCCGGACCATAAGCTGATCATTCCTAAACCGAGTTTCAGTTAAATCGGCATATTAGAATTTTCAAAATAGCAGTCGTGGCAGCCAAATTGGATTTCTGATCGATCTGAAAAATAACAACATTTTGTCAGGACCATGCGTTGATCATTCCTACAAAGTTTCAGTTTAATCGGCTCATTAGAACTTGACTTTGAGCTTGAAATAGTTTTTCAAAATGGCGGCTGTGGCGGCCATATTGGATTTCTTATCGACCCAAAATATAACAACACTTTGTCAGGACCATGAGTTGATCATTCCTATTAGGTTTCAGTTCAATTGGCCCAGTAGAACTTGACTTTAAGTTTGAAATAGTTTTTCAAAATGGCGGGAAAATGAATTTACAGGCCAGTGACAAAAGTGTGAATGAAGCGTTCTGTAAAATCTGCAATAGTAGTCTTAACATCAGTTCTGGAGCTAGAAATGACCTACTAAAACATGCCAAGTCAGACAAACATGTGAAGGTCCTTCCTTTTCTGAACAGCACTAAAGGACTGGGCAGTTTTTTTAACAAGTCCTCAAAAGATGATATTGCAAGGAGGCTTATTTTTGCTGAGACTTTATTTGCTAACATGGTTGCAGAACACAATCTTCCATTTGCTTTATCAGACCATTTTAACAAGATTGTTCCAAAAATGTTTCCAGACAGCTCTGTGGCTGGAACATTTTCCTGTGCTAAAACTAAAACCACCCTGATTGTGAAGAATGCAATTGCCACTGATTTGGACAACTATGTCACAGAAAAGTGCCATCACCATTATGTGCGATGAATCAAATGACAGAGGTGCGGATAAAACTTTTGTGATTCTGGCAAGAATTTTTGATGAGGACATACGAAAACCTGTAACAAGATTTCTAGATATGCCTATTGTTAATTATAATACCTTAAAATCACATTTAAAGTTGTAAAATTGTTGTTTAATTCCTATTGGTTTCCATATACATAATGGGTATAGTATATCAAAAGAGGGTGAAAATAAACTACACGTCCTGATTTGAAAACCCCAAAGAGGGTCATCACCCTGATTTGTATGCTGAGAGGTTGACACTCTGGTATGTTTACATGCAGATAATTCTGTGTTTGAATTTTTAACTGGTAGATCATTTGAGTTGTGTGGCTTTTAAACGTAGTTAGCTGAGGATAAAAGGTGGGATTATATATATATAGGTGAGAAAGACTTTGTGTGTAGTTTTATAAGGTACACTCATTACCTTCCCTACTTCTATTGCCGTATCTGCGACCACGATCCCAGCCACGACCACCTCTTTTCCAGGATTGTTGTTGGCCCTCACCTCTGTAACTCATTGCAGTCACTAAAATGAAATAAGCATCAAAGAATAAATGGTTCAATGTTTTACTTCTTTAATTTTGCAGTTGAAACTTTTATCGATATGATGCCATGAATTGGTGACAGATATATGTCTGGTGTGGGGCCCCACACTAGACATCTAACGGTTATCTGTCAAAATCTCCAAGTCTTGTGTCATGGCCAGTGGAAACTCAGGCTTATTTCTAAACACTGCTCATAATTATTAATTGTTTGTTTTGTTTCACGAAATAAAAGGTTTGTGATAGCATATCGTATGACAACCTACACACTGTAAGCTTAGGTTGTAGTCCGAGCTACGACAATACACCAGAGGTGTATGGAGACTTATGTTTTAACACTTTCTGTTTCATAATGTTTTATATGTAATTTCTTGAATTGATGCTTTTTACTTATGTTTGTCGGAATAAAGGTCTGAAAAGCATTACCGACTGTCATGTGTTACCCCTGTGTATTTGTTTACACACATATAGCACATCCAAGTTGTAAGTACCTTGTAATGTCAGTAGACTGTGTCGTCTGTTCAGAAACCGAAGACATACATGTAGCATGCTTCCATTATTTTTCTCGTGATCTTGGTCAATGAAAAGCTTTCCATGCCGGGATAATAAAAGCGCGCACGGGATTTCACATTTACCGTCTGGCAACGTTTAGTGGCAATCTCTACCCGGAGTTGTCGTTCCTTACACTCGTAAGGGACCTGAGAATTTGTGGATTATACAACATGTAAATTTACTTGTTTTTCTTCTTAATTTTGGGACTTCATTTGACATCAAACTTTGATCAAACTTGGAAACCTGATAGAGAATTATCCAGTGTTTCCTTAATTGGTACCATTTATATTATTTTCTGTGGCCCTGTTTTAATTAAGATATTACCTTTTTTTTTTATCCCAGCATAAAATGTATACGTTGAGGTCATTCCCATAGACACAATGTTAAATGTTGCCATAAAATATATTTTTCCAAGTAACCAGTCACAGTTACAATTCCATAAAATGGATGATTATAGTAATATTACTGTGGCAGGGTTCAATTGTATATAGGATTAAGGTTGCCTTCTAGCTTCGAGCTAGAGGGAATTTCCCTTTAGCTCAGTGGTAGAGCGTCCGACTAGGAACCTGGAGATCGAGGTTTCGATCCCCGATTGAAGCACACTATTCTCTTTCCTGTTACAAATGGTGTCCGTGGCCCTCTCTGTAGCGACAGGGAGTTAGAACCTGGGTTGTGGTGTTCGAGGGCGAACACATTTAAAAAGGGGGGAGTAGTGTGGCAGGGTTCAATTGTACATAGGATTAAGGTCGCCTTCTAGCATCGAGCTAGAGGGAATTTCCCTTTAGCTCAGTGGAAGAGCGTCCGACTAGGAACCTGGAGATCGAGGTTTCGATCCCCGGTGGAAGCACACTATTCTCTTTCCTGTTACATTACCAAGAGAGACATATATGCCTCCTATCCTCACCCCACCCCAATCAGTTTGTCCAGGATATGACCATGCTGATTTATCTGGAGAATTTTTAAATTACAATTAGTCTATACGATAATTTAAAAGGAATTTATATTGTGCGTTGAAAAGTTTGTCACTGCACGGAATTAGATTATATGTTATCCAAGTCTGTGGTCACTGCAATGGAATTAATTGACTTTAAGGTTCTGTGATCATGCTTGATATTTCCTCCTAAACTATTGTTCATGTAGTTTTCATGTAATAATAAAGTGTCGACGACAATGTACAGTAAGCTGATCCAGCTTCTTGTGACGCATCCTGACACTGTTCTCTAATCATGTCCGGTTGTGAGTAACATGTAGGTACAATGTTTTGGTGATCAGGACGCCAGTCAGGGAGGGGGCTTCCACAACTAGAGTTGTTCAAAGCATCTAGCTTCTTTTGCAGAGTGAAGTCGGATACTCACCAATCTGATTAAAATTATATCCTACGTCCTCTACGTATCGTGATTTTAATCAGATTGGATACTCACTTGTACTCATTGAAACTCATTGTTTCATTGAAACGTTCCATTCATTCAGGGATCCTGTAAATAATGTACATGTATGTACAAGGATTTTCAGCACAGAACTCAATTTGGCACGCTTTTGGTAACGTTTCGTCACATTTTTAATACCTATCCCATTTTTGCCTTTCATAATGTTCCAAGCTTCTGCTTTTAGGATGTTACATAGAACGTTGCCTTTTAGTTGCTTTTAATTCAGTATAAAAGATGTGCGTTAAGCCCAGTTTATTTGGTTGGTCTATGCAATAACTTGTTTCTTTGGTTCAACTTTGCATTCAGCTCTGTTCCTTTGGTTAAAGTTTGTGTTAAGTTCTGTAACTATGATTAGAGTTTGGCTCCATTTCCACTGAAGCAGAAGCGTATGTCTGTTTTACAAACACTTTCTAGTTATGTGTTACGTCCTGTTGGTGTCATTGGAGACAACAATGATCTTGTCCCGGGCCTCGAGTTTTATCGGAACACAATTGAACCATCTGCATATTCTATCATTTCTCATCTCGTTTTTTCACTCAACAGTGTTCCTGGTCATCTCTAGGTAGCCTAATGTCAGAACTATTTGAACGGCTGGTATTTTTAAAGTGCTGTGTCTATCTTCATTTCAGTGTAATTGCACATAATGCGGCCTTCGATAGGCCCATATCTGTGGACATAACATATACCTTCGCTATTTTGGCCCAAATATCTTCGAACACTGTGGTCATATGACCTTAGCTCATAACACACGTATCTCTTATTGTAGATGAGTTCGAAACATTTTTGTGACTATTTTGTATGAGCTGGATTTATAGATTTATTAAGCATATTGTGAAAGATAATTTCTTGAATTGAATTTTGATGAAACTTCCCTATATTTGCTTGAGGTTATTGACTTTGGATTATTTTATATAGCCAACTAAATCACGTTGAGCAGAGAAATTTTATAGAAACGGCACGAAGTCATGAACTGAAAGGAATATAATTATAACCATTGTTGCTGTTCAACAAATTGTAGTCATTCAATTTTCTCAAAAATCAATACTTCATAGAATTAACATTACATAACACTAATGAACTCGGCCTAATGCTACAATTTTGTCTTCAACATCACGACTAAGTTTTATTTTTCTTTGTCTTCAATACTAGAACCCTCTGCATATCATCAATATTTCATCGTGAGATAGGTGTCCTGTTAACAAATCAGTAACTGTAAGTTATTTCAGAAAGTACACAATTTTGCATCAATTTGTGATTAAGAATCCATTAAGGCTTTATAATTATTTAATCAGACATCATTAATTCATATGCAATCATCTGTTGAAATTCTCTTTTAACAATTCCCAGCTACACAGGTAGAACATGATTATCACACAGGTGGACTAAAATACTATCATACAGACTGAAAAAACACATCAAACACAAAATTATTAGTTTTAAAAGTTTTATTACAGGAAGACTTACAAGAAACAGCTGATGATGGATGTTCTAAAACAACAAATAATGTCAGCTTCGTGTGAAGTTGGGTCCCCTGTCACATCAGTGCTAGAGTGTGTTAAGTACATGTCTGTACCTTCACTATAAAATTGAGTTTCGGTGGGAATTTAATTAATATCCTTTTGATGATTCTGGGACAAATTAACTGCCCTTATGATTGAAGTCACACTCTTTCCATTTTTTTTATATAATTAATTCACAATTTAACGATGCCATTTTCTTATCTATACACATTGCATTAATGGGAAACTGAAAATGTTTATCAAGAAAATCAAACTTATGTATATCCCATCTATTTCAAAATTTGATACTGTAGCCTAAAATAAGTAATATCATGCGCATCGTAATGCTTTAGAAAAGCAAAGCAGGCAACAAAATACTAATTCTGACATATGGACACTGGGAAATACTTCAGGTTTTTAGCCATATCCTGTTGTACTACTGAATGGATACACCGGAACTCTTCTTCATCCGGAGGAAGATAACCTTCTGCCTGAAAAATCCCTTTCTTTATGCAATTAATTGTCTTTTCGTTTTTGTCTCTTGTCTATATTACCGGTGAATATTTTTGCTACACAAAATGAAGAGATATACGAGGACAAGGAATAGCACAAAGCTAGGAATCTCATTTGCTCAAAATCATGAGAGTTGTTTCCCTTGATTCTAAGTTGACCTTCCTCCATCTGCGCCAGTGACTTTGTACAAAACTTATGAAAACATTTCAAGGTCATGGTCAAAATCATTGGGAAGAGTCTTTATGTCTATTAATGAATTGGTAAATATACAAAAAGAAAAATTCCTGATTTTCTTCTCACAAGTATATACCTCACCATCAGAAAGGGTAATTATAGCATTACAAAAATTTCAACCACACCCGATTTCTTCAGACTTAAAACATTATCCCAGGACAGAAGCAACAAATGTTTATCTGTTCAGAAGGGAAAAAAATTGTTACACAGCAAGTGAAAGGTCTCTCACGATCAAAAAAGACAAAACAGAAATTTTGGGCTCCTTATGATGATGAGGTATATAGTGTTTCTAAGTATTAGATGTAAATGGTAACAAGAACATGATAAATGAAAATTCTCGCTCGCAGGCGATAAGATCTTGCAGGTACACATAACATGTGGCATGAGTCATTCAGGAGCAGAAGAAAAGAAGGGAAATTTGCAATATATAAAATGTTGATGCTTACAACAGTGATGAATGGTATGTACAGTGCCTACAACATTCAGTCATGTATATATATACCCTATGTTGATTTCACATCGTTTGATATCACAAAGGTCAAGGTCAACACATCACAAAGGTCAAATACAGGTCAAGGTGGACAAAGAGCTAGAACTGACCTGGAGATATATCAATGGTGCTTCGATTCTCTTGTATAACAGTTATTCATTTTGAAAGAGGAAAATAAAAATATTTTGATTGAAATAGAAATATCCAGGAATTTCGTGTTATAAAATGTGTTACACACAAAAAAAAATTAAAAAAATGAAACAATGCAAGCATCACTGGCATAAAATTTGACAAAGTTTGTACAACTCGTTAAAGGATTATTACACATAATGGAGAAGATGATATAACAATATAAGACAAAAAATCACTAACAGTCTATGTGACATGGAATCACAACAAAGCTAGTCACATAAAACAGAAGGTATAGACACCTTTGCAACAGTCTAGGTCCTTTGTGTAAAGTACACCACCTGGGTACCGGCATCTTGTGTAGGTAACAGCGACCTACATAAGTAGTACATGCGTAATACAATGATATAAAAACAAGCTCACAACAAAGAATGTTAACAGTTTTATCACAAAATAGTTTTGTCAAACACGGAAAAAAAATTACAACACATTGTTATGTCTCATGGCTACCAGTAATTATCGATGAAATCTTTTTACGATGTCGGTAGTCCATGTGACCTAGATTTAGCAGTAACCCCATGTATACAAAATGAGGGATAAATGACACAACCGTTACCCTCAAAATCTGTAACACAACAATGACTCTAGTTCTTAAACATCTATTGTCGATATGTGCTTTACAAAGTCTGACATTCTGCGTCAATCAGCAAAGATATCATTCTGTTAGATGTCAGTCCTCCCATCTCACAACGTCTGTATTGTTCAACACACTTCCACGTAATACATACTGATTAAAAGAAAGTGCTGTAAATTTTGTAATGGATATAAATGTATATTTTTATATGCGATACAGATGTCATTGTAACTCCTGGAATGTAATGGGTTTGAATTAGCTTTACATGATAACTTCAGAATATTTACAAAAAAAATTATATAATAATAATGTAACCCCCCTGTATAGCTCAAAATAAAATAAGGTGAATTTTAAGTTTTTAGTGTATACACAGAATGTGTTAGTAGGTTGTTTATAAATAAAAAAAAAAAAAAAAATTATCACAATCTCATTCAAATCAGATTCCTGATTGGATCGATATTAGATTTAGTAAAAAACACAACCAATTTAAAACAAGAAAACTTGTAGGTTGTAAATAAATAATTAAAGGTTGAATATTATCAGATAAAATAGTGTAAACAGACAAAAAACACAACTCTGTACAGCTTTACATAAAGAGACATTACAAATGATGCCAAGCTTCATTTTAAAATGGGAGTTTTCCTCATTAAAGTGAAAATGTATTGTTAAAAAAATTGTAACGAAGCAAAATTGATCTCTTAACAAAAAAGCAGCAAACTAGCTAGCTAGCAAATGCTATATAGAATGAAACTCAGTGCCTTTCTCCAATAGTATAGCACTTTGAGGCAAAAGTAAGGAAAGGAGCACATTTCTAAAGAACACCATGTATACATAATGGCACTAGCTTCCCCTGGATAAAACAATTGTTCACTCCAAAATAAAACACGGACCCAAAGTCCATTTTACTAACCATTCAGAGATGGTCTCTAGATTAGCCTTCAGCATATTTACATGGAATGGAAAAGTCTTTGTATATATATATTGTTCTTTTAATACAAAAATTTAAAGCATATAACTTGTAATGTAAATCAATTAGAATTTGTTAATATATTTTTATTTAGTAAGGAAAATAAAAGCAAAGGGTATTACAGGCGATGTGCTCAAATATTGCAAAATTACACATCCAAAGTAACTCAATTAAGTTCATGAAGCAAACCTTTGTTAAAAAATAAATTCAACATATTTTAACTTAAATATAAATTAAACTTTGGAGAAAAAATAATATTGGATTGATATGGTAAAATAAAAAGGGGCATAACAATTTAGCAGTAAATACTGGACCAGAGAATATGATTTTCTTTCCTCGTCCCCGACTAATACAAATTAACATATATCCCTACTCCGCTCGTTGTAAAAATGACTGAAGGTGTAAGTTGACATGGTCGCATTTTCTAATACACGACACCCAATTAAAACTGGCCATAAAGCTAATTCAACTAGAGACATTTTTCATCCATAATAAAAGTGCAAACTAACTGCCCTTCTCTTTTCTAATCCTAGTCATTTGGATGCTTTCACGCTGAGACTGAAACACAGCATTCATACAAAGCATGTCAAATATGAACTACGGGTGTGAACACCGATTTTCTCCGACTGCTATTGTTTTATATAAAACATTGCACAACAAACATTTTGCAACTGAAAAAATGTGCACAAGAGTATACATTTAATGGTTTGCAAAATATTTTTAGCATTGTAGTTTTTGACAACAACAAAATTTTGGTGAATTCTTGTCGCAAAAACGTTTGATGGCTATGAGAAAATCTCACTGGATGAATTATGCATAAACCTTATTATTTATGCATGACAACATTTGTTGTAAATTGTATACATTATGCCTAATAATATTTATGCTTTATAATGACGAAGTTGTCAAGATTATGTCCAGAAAAAACTACACTTCTATGATTGTAACATCTACTGTTTGTATGTTTTAGATTTCGATCAGATCTTGGAGTGACTGTCGCAGCCTCAGAAAGATAATGTGGAATCATCCCACTCGAGATCTTTCACTTTCTTCACCACAACTTCCTCTTCTTCTTCATCTGAACTATCACAATCGTCATGGTAACTGTCAATATCATCATCACTATCAGAATCATCTCGCAATTTCATAGGAACATCTTCATATTCAAACACCTTCAAAGAAAACAAATTTGGTAAATAATAATAAATATTTATAATAAATATATAATAATATATATATGATAAATTATGGGAATGCCCAACGGAGAGTGAAGAATTTGGTAGAGGGAGGGACTTGGGACGAATGTGAAACTGTATACTGCTATAACGTTTGTGTTTGGGGACTATTTTCAGGTCCATTACTAGAAAAAATCTGGGGACGTCAAATTTTCATAACACCAGTAAATTTAAATAGTGTTGAATAATTTTCTGTTAGAGTTTTTTTTACATCCTTTTATAAAATGTATATCTCTCATATTTATCCAGGTTGTGAGTATGATGAAATTACAAGTTCCCCAAAATAGCGTAAAAAGTATGCCATTAAAAACGGAAATATAGCTTTTGCCCTGAGCGTCCCTCTGTATATGAGGATGGGGTCGGGGGTGGGGGAGGGGATATTATGGTACGTAATATAGATTTTACCTTTTCTCTTACCTCCTTCTGTTCCATCGGGTTGACAGTGATGTTGAGGGCCGAGTTGTCCCACTCCATCTCCATCATCTTGTCCTCCACCTGTACTACGGTACGCCTGTGTGCCGCCCGGATACGGATCACACCCAGGATGATCATGAACAGCAGGAAGCCCACACACACCACAATGATTGCTACCATTCCAACATCTGGGGGAGTAAAAAGGCGATAAAGGATTTACAAGCTGTAGTAATACATGTACTTCATTGTAAGGTTTGAACAGTGGCGACACTACATGGATTTCCCAAACCCTTGTTTGATCTATTTTTTTTCCTTCTTGATTCACATAACAACTTTTCTCCGACCCTTCCCAGGTGTGTCTCCCGTCTTGCCATCTTCGGTACTGTTTACCAATACAACATGTACCAGGTTCTTTTCTCTTTATACAAAGGATATCAAAATTTTGTAACATTTCCTTCTTAGATTTAGATATCAATTCTATAAAAAGTGATTTTCTATACTACATGTACTGTTATTATTTCTGGTAGAAATCCTAATTTCTTTCATAGATGTTTTATAACAATAAGACCAAATCTGGAGCCAGTAAGGCTGATCTGTTAGAGTACTAACTAGGTGAGGCGTGGGCTGCCACTCCGACTGGAACACTACCGCCAATGTTGTTTTCCAGCTTAAACTGCTGGATGCGGTTCTCCTGGGCATGGGCATGAACAATTTTCCTCGGCTCGCTGTGAACAGCCACAATCTGGGAACACAAAAAGTAACTCGGTTACAGAAATTTGAATTTGTCAAAATGTCAATCTTATTGATAAATATTCACATAAACATGATTATCTTGAGAAAAGTTTTTCTCTAAAAATGTTTTATACTTCCGTTATATTTTTAATACCAACATATTTGCATGTACAGCATTATTTCTGTGAACAAAAACCTTTGCATGTTTTGCTTTTGTTCTTTTCACTCTTGAATAAGATGGAGGAACTAATATTATAGTGAACAATACAAAAGCAAATTTAACATCAGGCAAATTTGTTTTGAAAACATAGTGGGTAAAATAATTGGTGAAAATATTGCAGTTTGAAGTATAATGCTGGTGACTTAACTTGTCCAGTGTTTCTTTTATATGAAATTTATTTGCATTTGAATGTCACTACCTTATGCAAGATAATAAGCGGACATTTCCCTAATCAGTTAATTTACTGGTTTTGTAACCTTACCAGTATTGTGTGTATTGAAGCCTTCACTGCATTAGCTTATGTGACATATGTTGATTTTGACTGGGTTTGTGACCTTAACCCTTTCACCCCTATGTAACTTTAGTAGAGTCTACCATGCATTGATCTGGATGAGTCCAGTATGGTCTACAGTGGTGAAAGGGTTAATTAATTTGGTGTTGTCCGAATGTGTGACCTAAGATTGACCTTGACTGGTTGTGTGACTTTACCTTTACCTCAACTGGTTGTGTGACCTTACCTTGACCTCGACTGATTGTGTGACCTAACCTTGACGTTGATGAGTTATGTGACCTTAACTTGACCTCAACTAATTGTGTCACCTAATCTTGACCTCAACTGATTGTGTGACCTAACCTTGACCTCAACTGATTGTGTGACCTTATCTTGACCTCGCCTAGTTATGTGACCTTACCTTGACCTCTAGCTGGTTGCTGATAAAGCGACGACTCTGAGAGGAGCAGCTGAGGATAAATTTTCGGCTATTGAGAGAGTTTCCCTTGTTGTGGAAAAAGTAGAGTTCCTGCATCACTCGCTCGTAGTTTTCCACAGAATCAGCATCTGTGGATAAAAAAATGTATATTCATAACATAACTGCACAGATTTTATACAAAATGTATTTAAATTGTATGGACTGGGCAGTTGGTTTGCCATGTCAGATATCTGGGACCTAAAATTCACTTAATTAGTTTTTTTAGTAACTATTGAAAAGACTTAAGCATCTCTGGGTCAACGTCAGTATAAAAAAAATGAACAAAGGGCCATAACTGTGCATATTGCATGACACTCAGCCATCGAAATTTTGCAGTGCAAGTGATTGAGTATAGGAGAGACTGACTGAGAGACAGACAAGAGTCTAACCTACAGTAATCTATGAAGGTCGGTGTCTTATAACAGGATTCTTGACAAGATGAGTGTAAGATAAGGATTGTGAAATATTGTATTTATTTTGCTAATTATCCCAGAAACTGAGAAACCAGATGAAGTGGGAGAAAACTTAACGTAAAGTCAAATTTTCTGTAAATTCCAACATGTTTTCCCTCTTTGCAATTTTATCCCTTAGTTTTCTATCTCTATCAACACCATAAACATTTAATCAGATTCTAATACATTCAGTAAATGTTTTGTTTTGTTCAGGGTTTAACATCCCCTGACATCCTAAGTCACATGTTGAGGGGATTTATTGTATCGGTAAACATTCATTTTTTTTCGGGGTTTGACATCTTTCGACATCTAACGTTGCATTATTGGGGTTTAACATCCTTGCAACATCTAACGTTCGTAATGCCATATATTATGTCGGTAAACATTTTAATAACTCTCACTTGTAATGTCAAGGCCACTGTTGGTCTCGCTTCCCTCCAGGTGCATGTTGAATCGTGAGATGGTGCTCTCTGGGAGACTGAGGTGCTCTACACGGAAGTCCAGAGGGGGGTCAGCCCGAATGGTACAAGAGTCTAGCAGGATGTTCTGTTGTGGGATGTCCTTGTCCACTGTTTCCTCTGTAATGGCAAGTAAGCAAGTTTTTAAAAATAAATCCTTCTTCCCTTCATGATATGCTGTAGCATTGGTTATTTTCCAAGAAATCACCAAAACTTCAATTATTGGATGACAATACTGGCCAATGTATTAACACTCATATTGTTGAGAATCAAATAAAAATACATGAACATTTACATTTTGAATACACTCAATGATTTCATTTCTTTTTGAATTGAAATCATCGTCACAAACTGGAGTTCAAATACACTTGAATTCACAATAAGAACAGCAGGGACACAGCAAATTGGAAGCCATGCTACGCCGCAGCTAAACACATCACAGGTTATAGACTAATTTGGCTGAATGCCCCAGAGGTTACTTCCACCTAGGCTTAATACACACTAAGTTGTACCTGTTTACCAGGGTTAAAAAAACACTAGGGTCATGTAAAGTTTAAAATATGTTAGAAGTCACCAATGTTTATTAGGTTGGGAAAAGTGTAAAGTAAAGAAACAACTGAATTTGTGGTCCTACAGTTAGAAGAATGGGCTTACGTTGGTTCCTGGTACGAGATAACTTGTCTTGAAGTTTCTGTATTTTTGATGGCATTGTTCCATCTTCTTCTTCTTCATCTTCATCTTCATCTTCATCCTCCTGTGGAGAAAGTCCGTTGTGGAGCAGGAAGTCGACACTGATGTGAAGGCCAGTGAAGATTTTCTGGCCGGAGAGAAGTTGGGAAGCGCTTGACTGGACGATGTGGGGTCCAGAGAGGGAGATTGAAGGGATTGGAGCAGGGTTGACCATAACATAGGTCTCGGCCACCGGTAGGATCACTTCTTTACCGTTACAGCTGTAAACAGTACAGATAATTCAAATAACAAGAATTCCACAGGAGTGGATGTGTCGCCTGCCCAGCGTTTTTAGTGAGAAAAGTGTTTTGTTTTTAGTGAGAAAAGTGTTTTGGCTGGAGTTATCGTGTAAACAAGCAAAACTTAACAGCAAAAACGATGAGCAGCGTTGCCATGTTAAGTGTGATATGCCAAAACGCGGAAAGTTGAAACTCGACAAAAAAACACCTGTAATATATGTTGAACATTATTGCTTCTAGCATTACAGTACAAAATTTGAAAGGAATTGATTAAAAAATTTCTTGCATTTACTACACAATGCCCTTATTTGGCAATAAAAGGGGCATAACTCCACCAAAAATACATGTAAACTTCTGAAATGCAAACACGTCCCAGCTTTATTGGTATGTAATATCTGTACCAAGTTCGAGTTCAATCAACCCAAGGGAACTCAAGTTATCGCGCGGAAACCTTGTTTCAGACGAGGCAACCGACAAAGTAATACCTGTATGTTGTTTTGCGTTGCAGTCGACACAAAAATCACATTATTTATTTGTTATTTTTTAAACGATATCCAACAATTTAAGTAGGTAATTTGGCTGGATTATGAAATGGTTGAATTAATTGGACAATATTTTATTGAGATAGAGAAAAATGTCCCCACAAAACACTGCATGCCCAGATAGTGGGATAACCCCAGCCCCTATTCATGCGTTTTCATCTGCTCTGTTATAATCCAGACTAAAACTTTCAAGACAATCACAGATTTGTGAACTTTCAAATAATAATTGCCTCGTTAATGATTTTTTCCCCCCGACACCAGAAAGTTTGGCCTAATAAGGTTGTTACAGTATAAGAGTTCTCCTTCAGACACGGAAAGTTTTGCAACACTGCTATTTTCATAATTTCTGTTCTGTTTTAAAAAGGAATCTGGAAATTCAACAGTGAACATTACTAGTCAAGTCATACAATATATAACTAAGGATCTCGAAAGTAGCATGAATCAAATATTTGTCCGCATAAAAATAAACAACCAAGAACACATACTGGACATTGGTTGCAATGTCAATGTTTCGGCGCCCTGGGGTTGGGAACTGCCGAGCGTTGAGGTAGACAATATCTCGAACCAGATTCTGCACTTTGGTCACATTTTTACCCTCAATGGTGAACTCTGTCATTTCGCTGTTGTAGCTCACCGCCTGTAAGTAGCAAAACAATTGCCAAATTTTAAACTGTTTGGTTATAAACCAAAAATTTTAACGGTCGCGCATGCATAACAGATGTCTGCAGAAGTACATAAAACCACAATTTACTCAAAATAATTTCATTAAATGTATGGAGTTTTGCTATGGAGCAACGATTATGCTGGCTTAAAATCACATGTTATACAAACTCTCAGCTCAAAAACTTGTAACACAATATATGAATTGTTCAACTGAATATTTTCTACTGCAAACAAATTTCACTTCATTTAAATAACTTTTAATCAAGGAATGGACATACCTTCAGATAAACAAGAACGATCATTATAACCTTCAGATAAACAAGAACGATCATTATACAAACGAACATTTAGAAAAATTAAGAAAGCAGTCACAGGATAATCTTTACCATATTACACATGCTTAACTCATTCACCCCTGAACACACATTTGAACTCTTCCAATTCAAAGGTTGGAATAGTTCATCATGAAATTTCAGGGGTGAATGAGTTAATATTACTTATTCAAGTTGGGATTATAGTAAAGATGATAACGTAATGATATTCATATAACTTACGGAACCAGTGAGCAGAGCTTTTGTTCCCTTGAAGTCAAGGTTTTCCTTACAGCTGTTTAGGCAGTGAATGACACGGTCACTTTCTGTCTGACCCTTCAATATGGACAGACCTGCCAGGAATCCCTGCAGATAATGCTCAAACTTTTCTTTACCACCTGAAGGGAGAAAATGTTGTTTACTGGTATGGCAGAGCGAGAAATCATTGTTTATTAGGTCCCTTTTGTGTATACGGTTCAACCAATTGAAACGGTTGAACATGGAAAGAAAACAACAGGCACAGATCTGAACCGAGGCTGACCTCAGGAATATTTGGCACATGTAGATTGAGGGGTCCAGACGTAACTGACCGAAACTAAAATGACAATTGCTAGTTTGCGTTATTTCTTTCTAAAACAATGTCAATCCAGATGCAGATTTTAAGATACTATATATAATTTAGTGGACGCGTGAAAGAAGGACATATTATTCTTGATATATATTGTTATTTATTCTCCGAAACTGTGCATTTTTTTTAGCTCTGTCTACAGTTTGGTCCAAGTGTGTTCATTTATCGTGGACTATTTCTACGCCACATGAACCGTTTCAACCGGGATACGTGAATGTAACCTTGGTAATACACAGGGAGAAATCATTGTTTACTGGAATAGCACAGGGAGAAATAATTGTTAACAAACTGTGGTAGACTTATTATTTATTAAGAAGTAAAATAAACCACATGTGGGATGATAAGGTGGTTGGGTCCTAGAGTCAACCTACCCTGCCAGCAGGCACCAACGACAAGCTTGGTGGAATGGACTTTGATGGTGTTGCGGAGAGGCCAGTCATCCACTACCTCCATGTTGGCCTGGTCAGGGATCAGTAATTTGCCGTCAATATACATCCGCACCTATCAATCAAAACAACAACAATTTGTATATCAATATAAAACGTCTGGATGGTCAATTTTGTAACCATGTATTACAAATGTGTCAAACTGTGGAAAATATTTTTCTTGTATACACATGTACAAAGTCCATGTCTGCAGAAATTAGTCACCAAACAAAACTCCAACACTGATAGGTCAACAAAGGCCATGGTCTATATATTGGCAAAAGTGACCTTAATCTTTGAATTATTTTAACTCATTCACCCCTGAAATTTCATAATGAACTATTCCAACCTTTGAATTGGAAGAGTTCAAATGTGTCTTCAGGGGTGAATGAGTTAATCTTTGAATCTTTTTAATTCCTTATTGCACATCTATATATCAGAGTATATCACCATTCAAAATTGCAAAACGTTTAGTCTTTTGGATATTGAGATAATCTCTCAAAATGAGAGTATAGCAGAGGACGATCAGAAAGACAAACACTGTGATTACTATGGGGCAGCCATATCTCCAGTGCAGGATCTTAAATATACATGTTCACAGCTTTACAGACACCTACGTGTGGGTAGTCAACACTGATGGCATAGTAATGCCACTCCCCGTCATTGATCTGAGGGATGCTCCAGCGCCACTCTGCAGGCTTAAACACCTTCATATCCTCCTCATCCCCAGCCTCACGTCGCAGTAGAAACACGAGCTTCTCGCCATGGACGAACCACGCATAGTGGTGACGGTTCATACCTAAAACAAAAGTCGCATTCACATCATAGATTTTACATAAGCTGGTTTTCGTCATAAAATACCTGTAGTCAGCTAGAAAATGTTCAGAGCATTTGAAAGGTTCTCTAGATACAAGTATCATATATATATAATACTTAGAAATATATTACGAAAAACCCTTATATAATGCCAAATTATCACTGAATGAAAGATGATGGCAGTGTATCAAAACATTGACTGCTTTTTACAAAGGTCATCATGTGATATGACCTATGACCTAGGACTGCCAATGTTTACCATCGCCATCAGACATGCACACGATGTGTTCCTTCTCTGGGCGGCCGTCAGGACTGACGGTCCAGTCCTCGAATTCATGCTTCATCCATGTTGAAATGGTGAAGTGTTCGTGCAGGGAGTGGTTGAAGTGAGAGGCGGGCACCTCCACCGCATTTGTCTGCCCGTCGAAGTAGAAGATCTGGTCGCTCTCGTGGCCGTCGTCGACGTGGAGCGTGCTGGTGTAGGTGGTCGTCAGACTGGGAGAAGGCAACAGGTCAACACTGTTGTCGTTGGCACCTGGAGGTGATGAAAACAAAGGTTATATTAATAGAATACATGATTAAATTTATGAAAACAATAAGTCATCTATAACATATGTGCAATATTCATGTCTTGTGAAAAATCAGTATCCGCTTCATAGAAATTAACTTTAATTCGTATTGTACCTTATTATATAGCACATTCTGCAAAACTTCTTAATCAGACCTCAATCATTATATCTTTAAGGGTATATGCTATGTTTCCCGAAAATTTGTCTCCTTTTATAAAAGAGTTCCAGGCAAAGAAATTTGTAAAACATCTTTCATGAATTGTGATATGTATTTAGTGAATTAATAAATGACGCATCTGGAAGGCACAAAGGTAAAACATTCCAACAATTCTGAATGATTTGATAGTTTGTTGAGGGAAAAACCAGACTGAAATCTGTTATTGCAAAATTTTCCTGGAACTTAAGTATATATTGGGTTTTTTCACTATTCTTATTATATATATATTACCATATTTTTGTTTGTTTTTACTTTTTGTTTCGTATGTTAAATATCACAACTTACAGCTGATATACATATACATAAATGTTACCTCACAAGATCCAACAATGTGTGCGTGTCACCACTGTAATATTTATTTCACACATACATCATACACATGTGATGTACAGCATACAAAGCTAGAATGAATTAGTGTCCAGACTAACGATATAATAGCATCTGTGTGTTGGTTACCACTTCCAAAGGATAATTATTTATACTTTTTAACGTCCTATTAACAGATAAGGTAATTGAAGGCCGTGCCTCCATGTGTGTTGTGTGGAATTGCCTCCTTGTAATAGAGCGGATCTGATGCCGGCATTATAGTGCTATCTCACTGAAATACCATGCAGAAGGCACCCTGCACAGCATTCTGCCCGGTCACATTATGATCAACTTACCACAGAGTTTCCTCTGGGAGACAATGGAGTAGGTGTCACGGTCACATCCCTTGCCGATATGTTTGGTTGCTAGGTGCATTTTGACCTTGACCTTCTGTGGTACACAGGAGTTGTCACACCATTTGAGGGTTGCCCCGGGAACCATCTTGACCTGTCCACTGCCAGCATCATAGTTGACGTGGTCAGGAATATCTATGGATCAAATACATACTCAGGGTTAATCTAAGCCAAGTGACCAGAATGTCAAGCCAAAGAAATTAAGTTGAATGAAGGTATATATGATAGTCACAATTAGTCATTTCTTAGAAGAAAAAATAAATGATATGGACAGACGATGTTAAATAAATGCCTAAAATGCTAAATTACATCATTTTCTGGTTGTTAAGGTATCTGCCAATGATGTTGCTTTACATACCTTGCCATCCACTTTTGCACACCTCCCTCATCTTGATGTTAATGACAGCTTTCTTGGAGCGCTTGCCTCCACAGTCGACAGCTACTAGTTCCAGGATGAAGTTGTGGTGCTGTCTATAGTGTATCAGTTCAGTGTTTCTCAAGTTACCTGGCAAAGCAGACGTTTAACATGTAACACATGAAACTGGAAATGTTTTAATAACTTAAAATCTAAGGCTAATACTAGAGGTAGTCAATGTAGCTTTAAGCTATTATATAGTTTAGCTGTTAATTCAGCTACATCTAATCGGGTTGTCCCATCACCTTGTCAGAAATTTTGGAGAGGTCTGGCCTTTTTCTCCAAATTTGTTCCAGTAGAAGTAATTGGAAAGAAAGGTGGCTGAATTATCTACAAGGAACGTTGAGGGCTTTATGAAGGTGGCTGGATTTTCAAGGCTCAAATGCACTTAGTTCAAACTGCCTACTAAATTTGATATATTGATATAAAATCGACAACTTGACAAACTATACAAACCATGGATTTTTTTTTATAAAAACAGAAAAGCAAACCTCCAAGTAACTAAAAGGCCCTGCACCTTCTATAATTTCATAAACTTGTCTCACATACCAGCTACCAGTTGTTATATACTTGGTATATATTATAACCATCAATAAAATATCTGGAATGCCGTCTTAGACCTTTGCCTGTCTTCGGTGCAAACAACACTACTTTTGACTGCTTGACACAAAATCTTTGCCTATCTCCACTTCAATATATCTCCTTTCACAGTTATGTTGATTAAACTGAAATCTTTTTCCACTGTCAATCATAGTGCTAATGAACAAATTGATTCTTTTAGGTTTTTTTTGTAGAATTGAAATTTTGAATTTTTTCTTTATCAAATTAATTCGTCCCAATAGATATAAAGACAGGAAAACCTTGAAATCAATGACAGGTTCAATTCCTGTATGTAACCTATAGAAACATACCTCGCCGATCAATGGCAAAGGGGACATTGTTGGTGAGGATCTCGTAACCACAGATGCCGCGGTACTCAGGTGAGCGGTCACTATCCGTGGCTCTGACACGCACCAACGAGTCGTAGAAGCGAGCCTCATCCATCTCCACAAAGTAGTTGTCCTGGATGAACTTCGGTGGGAATTCGTCCACATCCTTCACGCGGATGAAGAAAATAGCCCTGTAAAAGGTAATATACAAAATGTATACCATTTTCAATTTGGAAGTAAAATTAGTATTTTGAAAACAAACTTGATCGATTTCTCTTCTTCAGGGCCCGTATTCATGAAACCGTATTTAATGCTCAAGCATGGATTTTGTGCTCAAACCAACCTTCTTGTAACTTGCTTAAATTATGTTAAACGATTAAAAAATCAAATGTAAACATTGAAAACATTTTTCGGCCTCAAGTCTATATCCATGCTTGAGCATGAGAATGGTTTCATGAATAGGGGCCCTTAATTTCTTTTTTATGCAATATATTTCATTTGATTTGGTGGTTTTGGATTTGGTTTATTTGGTTAATTCATTCACCCCTAACTATTTAAACTGGACTTGTCCAGTATATGATTTGGTAAGGTTCAAATGTGACTTGAGGGGTGATTGGGTCAAGCATCCTATCAACAACTAAGGTCATTAAGTGCCTGCCTCTATGTATTTATACTAATGTATACATGAGTGCTGTAGGTGCATGTATGTTGTTGTATTTGCCTACTTGGAATAATGTGTACCTGATGCTTAACTTTGAGTACTACCTCCATGAAATATCATACAGAAGGCACTGAGCAGAGTTTTCTAACCGAGTCACATTATAATGACACTAGGCCCTGGGTAAACTAGTTTTAAGGACTTTGGTTTGTTTGGTAAGGTATATATTTTCATAAACTCTTCATAGAAATTGTTTAAACTGTTTTCAAAGTGTTATCTTTTTATTTTTTTGAAAATTATGTACTTAATCTCCGTTTGTGAAAAATACCGTCTATTGAAAGTGTTGAAAAATCCCTTTCCTATCATTTAAAAATAAATAATATCAAAGGCCGAAAAATTCATACCTATTTGATTCTCTCCTTGGTGTTCCACAGTCATAGGCGATGGCGCTAAACTTGTAGCGAGCCCGTTTTTCGTAGTTTAGGTGAGCTCCCTCGATAAGATTAATCTCTGCCTCGCCGGTTGCCCTGTTCTTGACGTTCACCACAAACGGCACTTCATGTTTCAATGAGATCACATCGTAGCCGCAGATGAATTCTGGAAAATACAATCAAAACATTCAAATTACATTACATGAATTTAACTTTGCCTTTTTCATATTCACATTACAATATATTTATGAAAACCTTATAAAACTTTTCACACAAATTTTATAAAACAATTAATATAAGACTTTCACGATTATTCTACGAAGGCTATAATTTGAAAAGGAACATAACAGACAGATGTTCCGATATTTTTTTTTGTACTGAAAGCTTTCACCTGTCTTATCTGACACCCTGATGGAAACAAAATATTGGTCAAATTAGAAAATGATGTCAGAATAAACTGGTTTTTATTTGAACATAGTTTTTATCAAGTATGGGGTCCAATAAGTTTTTCTGTACCTAATTATGACATGAAGAGCTCTCTTTAAACCGTCAACATTAATTTATTAATGCAATATGTATATATAAGTCGCATTTAATTGGTATTTAATGTATGAATTTTAGTTCAGAGAATTCTAAACATTCTATGCCCTAACAGTGGGCAGAATATTAAATATGAAGCCTTTTTTTCAAATTTGACTTAAAAGTACCACTGAAGTAGATAAATTAATTAAGGAAAAAATCATTCATGTTTTGGTTTTTTACAGAGTCAGAGGCTGTTATTCAACCTAACTTCAATCTAAGATGAAGACATCATTATAAAGTAAATTGGGATACTTATCTGTCTCAACAAATATGTAAAACAAAACCATAAGCAGCTGGCTGACAAATACCCACATACCAGCTGGGTACCTCAGGTTTTGGTTGTAGACCCACATACCAGGGTACCTCAGGGTTTGGTTATAGACCCACATACCAGGGTACCTCAGGTTTTGGTTATCGACCCACATACCAGGGTACCTCAGGTTTTGGTTGTAGACCCACATACCAGGGTACCCCAGGTTTTGGTTGTAGACCCACATACCATGGTACCTCAGGTTTTGGTTATTGACCCACATACCAGGGTACCTCAGGTTTTGGTTGTAGACCCACATACCAGGGTACCCCAGGTTTTGGTTGTAGACCCACATACCAGGGTACCTCAGGTTTTGGTTGTAGACCCACATACCAGGGTACCTCAGGTTTTGGTTGTAGACCCACATACCAGGGTACCTCAGGTTTTGGTTGTAGACCCACATACCAGGGTACCTCAGGTTTTGGTTGTAGACCCACATACCAGGGTACCTCAGGTTTTGGTTGTAGACCCACATACCAGGGTACCTCAGGTTTTGGTTGTAGACCCACATACCAGGGTACCTCAGGTTTTGGTTGTAGACCCACATACCAGGGTACCTCAGGTTTTGGTTGTAGACCCACATACCAGGGTACCTCAGGTTTTGGTTGTAGACCCACATACCAGGGTACCTCAGGTTTTGGTTGTAGACCCACATACCAGGGTACCTCAGGTTTTGGTTGTAGACCCACATACCAGGGTACCTCAGGTTTTGGTTGTAGACCCACATACCAGGGTACCTCAGGTTTTGGTTGTAGACCCACATACCAGGGTACCTCAGGTTTTGGTTGTAGACCCACATACCAGGGTACCTCAGGTTTTGGTTGTAGACCCACATACCAGGGTACCTCAGGTTTTGGTTGTAGACCCACATACCAGGGTACCTCAGGTTTTGGTTGTAGACCCACATACCAGGGTACCTCAGGTTTTGGTTGTAGACCCACATACCAGGGTACCTCAGGTTTTGGTTGTAGACCCACATACCAGGGTACCTCAGGTTTTGGTTGTAGACCCACATACCAGGGTACCTCAGGTTTTGGTTGTAGACCCACATACCAGGGTACCTCAGGTTTTGGTTGTAGACCCACATACCAGGGTACCTCAGGTTTTGGTTGTAGACCTACATACAAGGGTACCTCAGGTTTTGGTTGTAGACCCACATACCAGGGTACCTCAGCTTTTGGTTGTAGACCTACATACCAGGGTACCTAAGGGTTTGGTTGTAGACCCACATACCAGGGTACCCCAGGGTTTGGATGTAGACCCACATACCCGGGTACCTAAGGTTTTGGTTGTAGACCCACATACTAGGGTACCTCAGGTTTTGGTTGTAGACCTACATACCAGGGTATCTAAGGTTTTGGTTGTAGACCCACATCCCAGCTGGGTACCTCAGGTTTTGGTTGTAGACCTACATACCAGGGTACCTAAGGGTTTGGTTGTAGACCCACATACCACCGGGGCACCTCAGGTTTTGGTTGTAGACCCACATACCAGGGTACCTCAGGTTTTGGTTGTAGAAGTTCCAACATATATACATACATGCCAACTTTCCCTTTTTTGGAGTGAGACTCCTGAATTTGGACACTAAAACTGAGCATTTTCAACCATTGAATTTGCTAAACTATTCCTTTTTCTTAAGACCTGAAGATTTCATCAGAAAGAACAGCTCAAAAGATGCAATTTAAAGGTGTCATTTTTTCTCTAGGGTGTATAATATAATTCACACCTTTTATCTATAATTTTCATTCTAAACATGGTAAGTTTTTAAGAGTTGGTATGTTCGCATATATAATATACCAATTCTCAATGAAAAATGAATTACATGGTAAGCAACTGTGCCGCACACTTATACAGAGTTGAATGTCTCACTAAAATCCATATCGTATTTTCACGGAAATAGTTGGGACAAACTTGAGTCTACAGACAAACTGATGAACCAATTACAATTCCAACCCAATCAATAAAGGACCCAAGCTATATAACAGATTTCCACATTTCTGCAGTACAACAGTTAGCTGACAGTAAGCAGGCACACAGTCTTCAATGACTTGTAACCCCCCAGACAAATATCAATCTGACATCTGTTGATTAATTCAGAGGAGATGATTCATATATATGTTATTAGTTATTCTGTCAAATAAAATTATCAGGCTCTCACTCACAGTACGTCAGTAGACCGGATTTCCTTACATTCAAGACCTAACTTCAGCAGTCATACGGATACAATACTCAATTATACATTGGTCAAAGGTTTCACCCACAACCCGCCCTAACTGATGGTAATACTGGGACAATGATGGTTGTGATGACAGCAGTGATCAAGGACATGCATAATCATGGTCTACAACATTCCAGTCGAACTAATGCAAGCTGTACCACATAATGTACCAGTACTCTGCAATTCAGGTCTAGGAGCTTTTACACTTAACCCTTCTTTATTTAATATGTTGTTTTTTTTATTTCCCCCGCATGGTTATAAATGGAGAACTGCCAGGTTTGGGGGGCCCTGGGATCAATTCTCCTGAACATTAACTAGTGTCCTCTCGAATGAGGGCTTCCATATACTTTTTTTTTTTTAAATTTTATTTAATACTTTGTTTTTTATTTCCCCAACATGTTCTTAAATGGAGATCTAGAACTGCCACAGTTTGTGAATCCTGGGATCAATTATCCAAAACAAATATAGTGTCCTCTGGTAGGAGGGCTTCCAAACAACCTTCTTTTTTACCATCTTCACCCTAAAATTACACACTTCTTTAACCCTACAATTTTTTTGATTTAAGGATGTATGCTATGTTTTACATTATACATGTATTTGTGTTAGAGTTATCTCCCTTAAACAATGTCAATTAGCAAGACCTGATAATGCAGAACTTTCACACATTTCTTCCCTTTCATATGTGTCATTAACTCATTAATCCCTGGAGACACATTTGAACTCTTCCAATTCAAAAGTTGTCATAGTTCATTATGAAATTTCAGGGCAGAACCAGCTAATGAACTAAGAAAATATCAATTGCCACTAACAATCATGAATTACATGTATTCCGTCTTTTCGTATAGCAGAGTTATCTGCTTTTTCGTGAGCAGGTATTGATTGTTACGTCATTTGTTTGTGAGAGTAACGTCATCAAATTTTGAGAAAACGACGTAATTTTCTCACCCAAACCAATGACGTAACAATCAATACCTGCTCACAAGAAAGGATAACTCTGAAATACGCAAAGACGGAATACTACAGGTAATCTCTTATAACGACACTCTTAAGGAAGGGAAATTAAATGTTGCAGTGAGGTATCATATTTTTTATCCGTTCTATTTGAAGAAAAAGAATAAATAATTTCAGTTGCATTGTAGAGCAATTTGAAAAGTAATATTGCAGATTGGTTTAATTTCGACAGCATGTGCAATAGAATCCCTCCCTGGTGAGAGGCCAATGAGCCTTGACAACAGTTTGGCCAGGCGTGATGGAGCAGACCTAGGGGTCCAAAACTTTGCCACTGAGTCATCATTGGCCTTACACCACACACTGCAGCCTCTACTGATTCTGTCAAGAAACAGTGTGAAAACATGACACTGTTATGAATTATCAATAAAATGTTATGAATTAATAAATCTCTTTTTTATTAGTCAATACAATAACAATAATTTAACATTTTTTCCCCTCAGTAATAGAAAATGTATGTTCAGGTACATTGGCTCTCCTGTTTCATTTGATTTCTGAAGCACAACTATTCTAATTCAAATAAAAAAAAATATTCTACATTATTGTTTGAATGGTGGACTAGCCATTGTCCAATGCCTACACAATATACTAGACACCTACAAGTACATCCATTATTGAGTTACTATTATTCCCTGGTGAACAGCTATGATGAATGAGAGTTCTTGGAGTAAGACACGAGATGGCAGGGTACTGAGAACACAATATATGACAGGGCACATTGGACACTAAATGGGAGTGGTAATTTGACAAAAGATAGATCGGACAATGTACGATGAAATATTGGGGTTCCATCAAATCCAAGATGGATGGTTCGTTTGGATATCATACAAAATGGAGCAGTCCATTCTGTAAAATAACAATTTTGAAGGGTCCATATATACCGATAAATTTATGAGACTATTGTTTATTGTCGTTGTAATGTAATTATATTATGTGGAATCTTGAACTTAGCCTCATGCACAAAAAAACAAACAAAAAAACCCTGCAAGATCCTATATATACCACACATGCACTCTTCATGCAAATTTCCTTCAATGAATATGCAGATTGTCTGCCCCAGTCTTCTCAGTACGTGACATCTACCAGACTTTCGGTTCTATATGCATATCGATATGAAGACATGTCCAGGCGCTGTGCATGTCTCGGAAATGTTACATAGATCTAGAGAGGTGGCATTTATGAAGAGCCTCACTTTCACCCTCGGGCAATTGAACATCATCGGGAGTCAGATTGATTAACATATATAGCCCATCAATATGCATACTCATTGCAGTAATAATTTTGAAATGTGTGAATCTTATAAGGATTTAATGGATGTGTGGGTTTGATTGAGTGATGTAATACAATAGAAGATGTTAAAACTTTTTTTTTTAACTCAATTCACTAAATTATCATGAAAAAAATTCTTGCTATACAATCTGAAACTTTTTAATCTTTCATTACTTTTTATAAAGTTACAAACATTAAAATCTATCTCAAAACTTCTCTTTGTACCTGTCATTTTCTTACCTGTCATTTAATTGATGTAATTTATTGTTCTAATTAGCTCAATAACCACTTTGAATCCTATTAGTAAACGGCCTCAATCAACACTTAGCGTTGTTTATCAGCAACATATAAAATGTGACAAGGCACAGCGGGGAAATTATTAGCTTGTAATCAGGGCCATTATACGATCATGCCATAATCAATACCCATAAATGTGGAAGAATTTCTGAATTACAGTAGATTTATTGACACCACAGAACTAAATGAATAATTGACATAACAGCTCCTAAATATGAGATTCCAGCAAATCTCTACTAATAGGGTTTGACATCAGCCGACATTAAGCTCACGGGAAGTTTCGTGTCGCGAAGTCCTATAGGACTGGAACTGTGGCGTTACTCAATGAAATCAATACCGCTGGAGAATAATTTACAGTTTGCTTGCTGTTTCTCTTTTTCCCATCAAAACTACCATAAAGCAAATTAAAACCCGTTAAAATGAGGTGATGTCTGCGGTGCCCGGGAAAGGATGCCTTACAAGGATCCTGTCACATTTCCACGAGTTTGGCAGTAAATTTGAGACAGGTTGGTACGTATACATTTGTACCTACACTTTGGGCATCAGTATTTATCTAGCACGGCCAAAACCTGGCCATAATGTCAGACTCATCTTAAAATTACTGCCACTCCAACATCAGCAAAAAGTCTACTGTGATGTATGTAGGTATACCTTATTCCCTGTAGCTCACTCCAAAAATTGTCTCCCATTAGTGTACATGCTAACCTTGGGATAATACCTGCAATGCATAATCGGTGCTATTTTATTCTTAGGGGAAGGGGAGATTTTCCTCCTTCTTTCTTTGAAAACTTTACTGATATGTCTTAGAATTGAAAATTGGAAAAATCAAGTAAATTTTGACTTTCAAAATGTAAAAGAGGAGAAAGAATCAAAAGGATTAAATTTGTTTACAACAAGTCCTTCAAATTGACTGTGGTGGTATCCTATCAATGTTGCATATAATAACTAGAGTTATCTCCCTTCATAGTAAACCCTTAGCTAGAGTTGTGTCCCTCCCCTTAAAGCCGTACATTCTCACCTAAGTTAAAATTTTGTCTCAAAACAGAGAAATAGAAAACCAATGTCCTGGATGATGTGGGTAGTAATAAAAGGTTGATGGTAGAAGAATCTACTATGGCTACCCAACGGTACTCACAAGCACTCAATAAAGGTAGGTTGACACAAATAATAAGAAAGATTGATAAAGCAGCAACATTTAGTGTCTCATTTTGGACTTTATTTAGAGTTATGTCCTTTACATTATCTCCCCTTCAAGTCACAACGGTTTAATGTCAGTGTTAACCTTGACTGTGTTATGTTCTCCTGATACAGATCATAATTTATTTACTCTAAGGGAAGCAGTAAATGTTCTTCTCAACCCCATGGAGGCACAGAGTAAATTACAACAACCAACCAGAACTCTATCCACTGTAGCCGCTTCTGAGTTAAATTTAAACAAATTTACTGTCTTGATGTAAGACCAGACTTCTGGGACTGTTGAGCGTACACAAGTCCATACAATCTCATTGTACAATGCTTGTTTTTTATTACACAAGCACACAGTTGTTTTTTATGGTTGTTCTGTTAGCCCCTGTTATTGCTGAACACCAAGTAGGGAGCCTATAGCTACGCGACGAAATTGGAAACCTTTGGTATGATCCATTGTGGATCAATACTAAACCTCTCACCTATCGTCTAGCAGACGACATTCTATAGTGTACCTCAATATAGCTATTATACAGGCTTCCAAAGGATAGTGTACCTATATAGCTATTATACAGGCTTCCAAAAGATAGTGACCTATATAGCTATTATACAGGCTTCCAAAAGATAGTGACCTATATAGCTATTATACAGGCTACCAAAGGATAGTTTACCTATATAGCCATTATACAGGCTTCCAAAGGATAGTGTACCTATATAGCTATTATACAGGCTTCCAAAAGATAGTGTACCTATATAGCTATTATACAGGCTTCCAAAGGATAGTTTACCTATATAGCTATTATACAGGCTTCCAAAGGATAGTGTACCTATATAGCCATTATACAGGCTTCCGAAGGAACAACATACCAAACCATGTTTACAACCATGGCATGAAGCAATGACATCCATCACATTGATATAAGAAATGTTTTAAACTCCATTAAAATAAAATTTCAATGGGTTCACGTACACCGGCAGTGATGGCGTTGGGTTGATATTGTCTATGGGATTGCAGATATCATTTTCAGACAAACCCATTCTAGTGTAAGTCTGATCTATTGACCCCTACGAAGGCGATTATATCTACAGAAACTGCAGCATCCACACAGATACAACTGTAGCATATCGACCATATATCACATCCTAAAATTACAGTGTTCAAAGCATTTTTTTCGTAAAAATTCACAAACGTCTGAAATCAGGGCATTAACTTGCACAGCAGGCTATAGCGGTATACTAATCTGGTATGCTCACCACAAAGGATGCAAACGCAATCTCCCCACAATCAAACAAATGTTAAAATCAATGAAAGTTGAATCTATTCTAATTTATCTGGACCATCCATTTTGTATTCTAGCGTCAGCTACCACAACCAGAGGAGCCATTGAGCACAATGGATGGTTGCTGTTGTCACAGCAGTGTGCCAAAAAGGTGATTCAGTGAGGGCCTATAGCCTTTCCTACCATGGCCATCTACATCTGGCATTCCTTGCTTCTCCTAATGCTGTTGTTCCAGAAGGCAACAGGAAACACCTTATATAATAAAATTGTTATATATAGATCTATATTGAACAGGAAAATTAACAATTTTGTCAATCCAGAAGGCCATTCAAATCACAACACTATAATAAATTTGTTCAATTAGATCTTCATTGTGTAGGACAATTAATTAAATCTAAATTTTACAGGAAAATTAAGAATGTCGTCAGTACAGAAGGTCATTCAAACCAAATCGCCAAATATCTTAAAATAAATTTGTTCAAAATAGATCTATATTTTACAGGAAAATTAACCATCTTGTCAGTCCAGAAGTTCATTCAAACCACAACACCAAATACCTTATAATAAATTTGTTCAATATAGATCTATATTTTACAGGAAAATATATAATGATGTCAGTATAGAAGGCCATATGCAGACCACAATGCCAAATACCTGATAATAGATCCATTCAACGTACACAAGTGTAAATCTAAATTGTTTGGAAAAATCAACAATCTTTTTATAGATGAATATTAAAGGTCAAACAATATAGTTTACCGATATTAACCATTTTTGAATGAAACCCTGAGTGAGTGAGTACCATAACAAAATGCTAGAAATAGATCATCACTGTATATATATATATATTATAAAAGCAGAAAAATTATCATTGCAGACGAAGAAATATCACAATAAGAAAAAATTTCAACAACGAGTCTTTTAATAGTACCGTAAAAACCCATGTAATTTGCACACTTTTTTTTCAGAAATTTAATACCCAAAGTGGGGGGTGCGTAAAATACACAGGTATAGAAAATTTCAAGTTTTTTTCAGGAAAAGATCGACGATTCTGGGAGATCGCCATCTTGGATTATTTCCCTTATTTATTATACACGGAACTCTAAGACAAATGACGGTCAACAAATTTATTTATGTCAAACATTATTAAAAGATACATAATGTGTTGTTATGTGAGTTTATGTGAAAAGTATTATTAAATAGGTAACCGTTAACAAAAAACGTTTAGCCAAATTCCTATGCCAGAGAATCGCCGATCAACTTACGACATTACGTTTCGACATCTCGGTGCGTTTCCCCATACTATTACGAAAATGTAGTTGTTCAATTTAAGCTCCGTTCCATGTAAGTTCTGTAAGTTTTTTTTCAAATCGCCTATGCGTAAACGTATAGCATGGTTTTTTTACGGCTCACTTTCATGTTGATCTCGCGTCTAACATTACGTAAACACGTGATTGATAATAACCTCGTGAATTATTTCAATATTTATTAAATGAAGCATCGTAAAAATAGTCTGCGTTAACTATTTTTTTCCTTGGAGTAGATTTGAAGAGGATGTATTGATTGTCCACGCTTCTAGTATAAACATATTTTTTATAATCCCTTATCAGTCAAATCAGTCTGTAGTTATGACAATGCAGTAGGGCTTCGTAATTCACGCCACGTGTTGGCGAGTGAAAAAAACAACAACACGGTCCGTCGATCGCGACTGCAAATCATTTCAATTAGTAGAGCTATTGTTAACGGGTAATCACAGAGATAGTGTTAGCTCATTACTGCATTGTAATTTGTAAAAAAATATCGCCAAACCACGGACTTAGATAATCTAATTCCGTGGCCAAACTGAACTGTGACATGACCTGGTTTGAAGTGACGTAACCCAAGCCGCCATGATGAGCCCTTCTCACTGATCGTAATTATGATCAATAAAAGGTATCTAATTATGTCTTTCACCAGGAGATATGCACCAGCGGTTACTAAACATCGAATTACTTATTAATTGATATGTTTTTGTAAGCAAGTAAATGTTTTATGTAAAATATTGCTAAAATGAATTGATGTATGCCGATATGCGCACACGTGTGTGTCATGTGTGATCAGATAATTCAAAGAAAACAATCAACAAATTACACATTTTACGTAGTTTCTTCTTGGTTTTAAATATCATTTTACATCAATGAAAAAAAAATCATAGAAATATATTTTAAAAAAAAATATTCAGAGATCGATTTTCGGAGCATGAACATCGTTTTTTTTTCCAGATTTTTTGGGTGCGCAAAATATTCGAGTAGAAGCTTTTTTCCCGATTTTCAGCCTCAAAAAGTACCTGCGCAAATTACATGGGTTTTTACGGTACTTTCATCTCTTCTAGGCGATTCTTCAGACTGTTAATTTGAAGTATATGTTGTGACGTCATAGTTTATGACGTCACTTAATAGTCGCTATATATATATATATAAAATGTACAATATCTGGTAACATTAATGATAACATGGCTCTGATGACCCTCTATAAACACACTGCAGGTACCAGTCAGTTATGGCACTTTCTTGTCTTAGATCGGCCTTCGTCTTATGGCCAATATGCATTACTGTAATGTAATCACTCCCGTTTGCCTAGGTGGGGAGGGTAATCATTAGGTGCTAAGTAGACAGAGCTATATAGCCCAGAAAGTCAATTAAGTCTCCATAAATAACTCACTGCATCTACACAATGGAATGGCAATGTGCTTCTGAGGAAACTTAAGTCTGTCACATCTGATAAAAAGTGATGGAAATATAGAGCCAGCTTTTGAAGACAACAGCAGGCAGAGTTACAGTTTGGTTACAGGTAGAGATGACACTAATTAACCAGGATGACATAGCTAGTTTAGAGGTATTGAGTCTGAAGTCACCAGGTTTTTTATTCTGATGAGAAACTGGTACACAGGTATTATCCCTAGTCAAACAGCGGCCAGTTTTTTTTCAGATTGAAGACAATTCAACTTGGCAAAGGTTTCACATTTAGTTTTATTGGTGCAATTTTTGGGGGAGACAACTTGTTGGCCGAAACGTTGGCACTGATGTCACAACAGCCAGATTGTTTAGGTTCATGACAAGGGTATCAGATCTTAGGTCACAACAGTCCAGGTTGTTTAGGTCCATGACAAGGGTATCAGATCTTAAGTCACAACAGCCAGATTGTTTAGGTTCATGACAAGGGTATCAGATATTAAGTCACAACAGTCCAGTTTAAACTGATTGAGATATATATACGCTCTAGTCAAAACAGCCACGATTCTGAGCTTTACAATTTTTAGCTTGGTTTATGTTTGTGCTCTATGTCCTATAGCTATTAACAGCAAAGGTCATTTGAGGATGAACGTTTTGTTTTAGGATAGGTAAATAGCCAGAACAAGGACAGCAAAGCCCTATCAATCAATCAATCTCGGTTGAGGAGAAAACCAGAGTACCCAGAGAAAACTCATCAACCTTCGGCCAGTTACCTTGTGACTTATATAACCCACTATGAACCCAGGATCCAGTGATGGAGGGCTCGTGATCGGTAAAAGCCTCAACCTCCTGGCCACTGAAGATGCTTTTAACTCATTCACCCCTGAAGACACATTTGAACTATTCCAATTCAAAGGTTGGAATAGTTCAGTATGAAATTTCAGGAGTGAATGAGTTAATTCATGACAGAATAGTAGAGGTATTGGCACTGAAGACATGTAACAGTCTGGCTTTATAGCTTGATGACAAATAAAGAGGTTAACATTGATGACAGAATTCGTTTAGTAGGTATATTCATTGTAGTTTAAAGCTACAAGATGACCTCATATTCACTGACAAACTGCTTCTGAAAATTGGGCCTTTTGCTCCAGCAGTAGTTTATTTTAACACTGAACAGTTTGTTGGTAGTCCTGTACATCTTAATGAATGTCAATAACTAATTAATTTATTGTCACAATCCCTTTAAATACAAGCCTACTGCAAGAAAAATACATGACGTTGCAATTTGTGACTAATCTACAGCCGTAACTATCATCCTAAAATTTCTAAATTTAGCAGTGAACTGTCAAGACTAATTCTGATGAAAATGGAAATTTACAGGCTTCATGGGATGTGATAAACAACAGCTACTAATTTACATTTCAAAGGTTGTCTTAAATCTTCTTGCTTTTTTAAGATGTTTTCAAATTAAATCCCAGAGTTTGCAATGCAAGCTAATTCAATCTTGAAAACCAATTTACTTCCTGATATTTTACACGATGTTCTCATTCTCTGCTGCAGATAATTTGATTAAATTTTGCAAAACACAAATATTTCAAAACAAAATTAGAACAAAAACAACTGTTGAAAATAAACCAATACAATATTTCTAGATTTTAGAAGCTAATTCAATATACAGAACATTAATATTCCTGTTTTAAATCCCGCGATACAACAAACTCATTAGATATTCGAACACAAACTCCATTAACCAGAGGGATCCTGTGAATGTCAAACATAATTCAACAACAGCTATCAAAAATGCAATTTCCGCCTGTACCATAGCAATCCCACAATAAGCCCATGCCTGGTAATAAGCCCATCTATATCTACTGCAGTTAAAAAAATATGCAAACAAATGCTATTTCCTTCTTGTAATCAACCCACCCTTACTTTTCATAAGGCAATGCATTTGAGCAACTGCTGCAACAAATTATCATACAAAACTATTTCCAAATATCAGAAAGTCCAAACTTTACAACCCAACAATGCAAAATTATTTTCGTATATCAAAATGCCCCATTGCATGAAAACACGAAAAATGCTGCTGAAAACATGAACAATTGCGGAATGTTATCAATCATTTTCAGTGTTATATGACCTATCTGCCAGTGTGTTAGTACTGCAGTGTTTTATAATTCTAGCCTCATCTTTCAGCGTAAAAATCAATATGAGAAGATGTCAGTATTTGCCAGCCGTAATTCCATTGATCATTCAGTGTAGTAGCAAATGAGTGAAATATTAATCTGCACCCTTGCCCTCTTATCTGGAGTTTCATCACCATAGCTGTTTGATTATTGACCATTGGCGAGATAGGCCTAGAACACTGAAATTACTGGGCCAGAACTAACGCTGGACTTACAGCCATCTCAGAGCCATCAACGACCTCAAAGACTGGTACGTCATATGTTGATCCTGTCTTCAAACAGTGGAATGACAAGTCAGATCAATGCCAGAAACCTTCATCTAGATAAAGAACCGCAAGCCCTATTGAAACATTATCATTATGGTCGACTTCTCATTACTTTCCATTAACTTGCTGAAGATGACAAAAGGAAAATGGCTCAAGATATTTCCGCTTTGTGGATAATTTATTATTTTATCTGTACACTATGCATATATATCATATGAATGCATGTTAAACTTACAGTAAAAGCATACTGTGATCATGGTTAAGATGAACTTGTTTGTAGCAGTCATGGTAAAGATGCTGTCTGAATATAACTGATGCACAATGCATTAAAGTTGTAATAATGTTTCACTTAATTTGTACAAATCATGGTCATGATAATGCTCGACTACATCTGTCCCAATCATGGTTATGATGATGCTTGAAAACAATTGTACCAGTCATGGTTACAATGATGCTTGAATACATCTGTATCAAGTTGTGATGCTTGCAGTTATGGCAATGCTTGTAGTTAGGATGCTTGGATGCATTTGGCACCAGAGAAAAATGTTGAAACGCAATTTCCAATACAAACAACTTGTAACAAAGGGATCAATATTTTGTGACTGCCTAGCGA
The DNA here is from genome assembly GCF_002113885.1 of Mizuhopecten yessoensis. Classification (NCBI taxonomy): domain Eukaryota; kingdom Metazoa; phylum Mollusca; class Bivalvia; order Pectinida; family Pectinidae; genus Mizuhopecten; species Mizuhopecten yessoensis. The sequence continues at coordinate 3,882,390 of NW_018408252.1, forward strand.
GGCTATATCCCACAGATACAAATGGTGAGGTAAAGTAACCCATTAGCAGAAATAGACATGCATATACAAAATGAATAATTTATTTTCTTTATCATGAATCAAAGATTACCAAGAGATGAACACTTACAGACAGGTGTTATCTTTAGTGAGATAACAATGGATTTATTACTGAAAATATCTACATTATCTTTCATACTCAAAGGGCAACATGCTATTAAGCTTTGGCTCATGGAAAATAATAGGCCCATTGGTCTTTTAAAAAATCTGTTTAAGTACATTAAACTATTGCAATTGTAACATAACCTAGAAACTGATCAATTGGATTCAATGGATATCAATACTTCTCCGTCCCAGCAAGCTTATACAGAATATCAATACTTCTCCGTCCCCGCATGCTTATACAGGATAGCGAAAATGGTAATTTTAGGCGCCTTGTTGACATATTTCATGCCTGAGAATTAGAATGTGGGTCGCAGCCATTCATTTGAACAAAATTACAACCTCTGTTGACATAGCAATTAAGCAACATAGGAATCACCACTCTAGAACTTACGGTTGAGTAAAGCTGACAACCTTTTAAATAATGATGGGCTTAATGACAATTGTGTATCGATAATGTAGCAGGAAAGGACCTTAATTTTCAAATATGTCGCAACTAGATTTACCAAGTTCAATATGTGTACTACTGTAAATATTTATTTTGCCTGATGTAGAAATAATATTTCAACCTCTTTTGGAATGATATACATAGAACAAATGTCACTCTAAGTCCCAACATTTCGGCCTCCTTGCCTTCTTCAAGGGCGAAAGTCAACGGTTGTTTCAAGTAATAAACGTCCATCTTGCTTATTCAGAGGTTCAGGAAATGACGTACAAATGTATGACGTCACAATGACTCGTTGAATCTATGACATCATAAACACAAAACGTCAATGAAATGTTTAGAGCCATGTTTCTCATGTCAGAAACATATCTTTTCAAATAGATATGCAATTCTTGTTCAGGCAGCATGATATATATATATACTCAAATGCAATTTAACGAAGTCTATCTCTTTTCAATTACGGTATTGTAATTGTTTCTAAACAGCAACATACAGTAAGACTACTTTAAACCTGGACAATTTTGTCTCTTCAAATATTCACTCTCTACAAGTAAAATCCATATTTACAAAATGTTTTTTCATTGTTCACATTTAACTACTATATATATAGTATGCTGTCATGTATTAACAGTCACTGTCAAGATTAATTCACCTTCCTCAATCTGTGAAAAAGGTGAAAATTACACAGCAGTAAATATTTTTTGATGTACATGTACTGAGTGTATCATAAGTTTTGTTTTAGGCTTGCACTATGCATGTATATTTTGACATTCATATTCTGCTCCAGTTCTCAGAGCAACAGACATCAAAAAGAATAACCAATAGATCATGAGTCACATTGAGCAGCCACGGAACCACTTGTGTGCGTTTTCACTGGTATTTAACAAGAATTGGCCGCCGATAGCTTAGCGAGTACGAGGCGATTGCTGAGGCTACGCTTATGACCTCTCTTCTCTCCCTCCCCTCGACTCATCTTCATCATCCGTAACACAGATGTCTGATATTGCGACCAAATCAAACTCCCTCTATGAGTCATTATTGGCTTCTATCCGTATCTGTTCTAGATCTCATCTTATTCTCATGGCTGGTTTTCATGATCAATGATGGCAAAACTTTTGTATCTTATACTTTATAAACTTCAATTTTGTGCAGTTGAAATATAAAGTATTGCGAATTAGATCTGATTTGGTTTTTTTGTGATTTAAATTAACGTCCTATTAACAACTATGGTCATTTACGATAAGCCAGGTTTTGTTGGAGGAGTAAAACCAGAGTACATGGAGAAAACACACTGACATGCGTTATCCCTGTTATCCAGTGATCGCAGCCTAGTGAACGTATATGGTCATGACCAGACACCATAACCACTCGGCCACCGCGACCCCCCGTACAAATTAGAAACTGAGCACTCAGATTGGTCATGTGCAATGTACGTATTCATGCTTTGTCCTTCTAAATGTTGGCATTGCAATTATATGCTGTTTGGCAATACATCAAAGAAAACTTTATAATGAAAGAAAAGATTCAAGCGAAGGTTTCTCTAAGAAGCTAAAACATGTAAACCAAAATAAATTTGTAGAAAACTAACTTAGTTTGGACAATTTCCACTATCAGAGGGTAACATGGGGTCGGGGTTAAAATGTATGAAGTCATCCTGAAATTCCTTTCATAATACGCATATATATGATGTATGTATGATCTACTTATCCTAATATAAGTGCATGTTCTTATACTAAGTGTTTCTCATTCGACTTTCTGTCAAGCTTTTCAAAATAATCCCTCAGCCTATACACTTCCCTGAACGTCTTATGTTGACTAAGGAGATTATGTATAGATACACCATGTTAACATATACAACTAGTTTCTCTCCAGCATGGTGCACTTTACCGTACAGGATGAATAGTTTTTAAACAAAAATAAATCCTAATTTGACATACCCAGAATGAGTGTTAAGAGTACATCTCTGTTTGGCATGCTTTTCAACAGAGAAGAAATGTTAATACTTCCTGTAACACTGCCATTCATCTAAACTTCTGTTTCAAATCCTTCAAGCTCAAAGAAATTAAAACAGCGTGGGAAGAATATAAATTTCCCCCGAGAGCATCATGTCTGCATAAGAAACTCCAGACTCCATTAAGACTGCCTTGTATAGTTCTACCTTTTATACCCAGTTTCCACGTCTATTAATTAAAATTTTATAAACTCTATTTTGCATGCAAAGAACTTGAGGCATTACTGCTGTTAACGACTCTGACGAGATGCGCAATGTAAATCTGACGCATTCAACGACCGATCTACAGGAAAACCAGCCGATCCCCGACTGCTATAGAGTTGTTCGAAGCAGTTACATAAGGCTACTTCGGCAAGGTAACTACAGCAAAATACACTTAGAATATTCTCACACGTAAATACAATAGGTGCAAATTTAGTTCTAGGATTAAAATATTATATCAAGTAACATCAACTGCAGTACCAAAGATTTTTAATAACCAGTGTTCTCCCCAGGATCTTTTTTTGATATGCTATGGTATCTATTTTTCAACCCTTCCATCACAGCGCGGCTCTGCCAAACATTTACGCATCGCAACCCATCTATCATGCGTGATGCCACTTTGAGGAAAATAACTCAAAACAAGAGTAATAATTTTTTTTTAATTAGTTTTTTTCCATAAAAGATTCATTTATAACATAATTCACTTAAACTTCGCAATAAAAATGAACTTTCCTTTTTCATTCATTTCAACGATTTTTTTGTATTTACAGATTTCTTTCAAACTTAAAGTAAAAAATATCAGTCTGAAAAATGTTTCAACTTTTGAAAACTTTTTCCGTATTTATTACACGTCTGTATTTCCAATGTTATTTAGATAATTCTGTTATTACTATCGAATAAGCCAAATTATACTTTCCATCGACAAATAAACAAGACAAAAGGAACCTGTCAGTCAAATCATTTCATGTCGAAACAGTCCTTATGAGAATTGGAATCCATCACCACCAGGAGAAAACATTTTTCAGAAGATAGATATTTTCAGATGAGTGATAATTGATTTGGATCACTGGATAGTCCGGTCGTTCAGCGATAATCAGAGGGGAGGAGATATTTTGTGTGTAGGATAAATGTGTAATACCCCGCTACACCTTCCTCAAGAAAAAACAATTTACGACCATTATTTCGTTGCCAACAGCGTCAGTGAAGCAGAAATCCTCATTCTTGTACAACTAAATTGGATCTTTTATTGGATTATCTTGCACTAAAACATCAATCCTATGTATCAATTAATGTATCGGACCATTTGAGACACCGGTTGTTCCGAAGTTAGGTTTTAGCTTCTAATCAATTAGGTTGGAATTGGCTGGTTAGAAAATTGATTTCCTGGAATATGATGAGTTTTCAGAAACAAGGCTCTATGATAAAAACAACCATATATAGGTCACCAACACCATTAGCAATAGTAAAACCTTAATTAGCGATAGCAACCATAGCTATGGTTACTTCATCCTCAAAATCCGTGGGTCCTGTTCTCGATTTACATGTATCTTCGTTGCACCCCTTGAATATGTCAATTCTGGACAGATTTTAACTCATTAACGCCTGAAGTTCCATAGTGAACTATTCCAACCTTTGAATTGGAAGGGTTCAAATGTGTCTTCAAGGGTGAATGAGTTAAAGGATCTTTACTGACTCCCTACTGGGTAGACTATAGTCTGATGTCTGTGATGAACAACAAAAATACCACACAGCAGCATATAGGTAAAACCAACAGACATTAGAGCCGAGTCTAGCTACTTAAATGTAATCTTCAAGGAACAAGTATCAGTCTAGCAAATTGGTCAGAATTTTAAACCTGAAACCAATCAAATAGCTTACTGCAAGCCTTCAAATTCATCACGACATATTCTAGTGCATAGGCGTGCAGAGAAGATATACATGTGCATCAAGATCAGAGTAGATTACTTTGATTTCGAGGATCTAGGCAATGGTAATTATATATAATAATTTTAGCAACAGTTACCTTAGCAAAGATTTTTCATCTATAAAATTTGTCAGATTAAACAAAAGTAAAATCTCAAGCTAGCAGGCAAATTATCTAGAGCTACAATTAATGTACAACAACATATTTTGAAAGTCACAAATGTAAATCAGTTTTCGTGAAGCGAGTCAGTAATTTTATTAAGCAATCTTGGTGCAACCCATGCCGATCATCATGTACTGCTCAATATTGCACAGCTTGGTGGGGTTGTTTACTCATTCACCCCTGAAATTTCATAATGAATTATTTCAACTTTTGAATTGGAAGAGTTCAAATGTGTCTTCAGGGGTGAATGAGTTTAGGTAATAGCTGTTGCATGTACTCTGAAGAATAGGATGTAGATCAGGAACTGCCTAAGGACTTATGTGATGAATATTCATGAGCCTCTAGATCTTTTTATTGAGTCTGTTTTTCCTTAAGTCATAATGACTACCGTATAATTAAAAAAAAAAAAAACCCAGAGATATCGGTAGATTTCCTGAAATTGTTGTTCGCGAGTGGAATTATGTTCACGGTGTGGCACTATAAACTGATAGTGTCGGCAATAGTTGTGAAATCTATATATAATATATATTTTTTTTATCACATGTGAATATTTCCATGCTTATTTACTAAACGTGAAAAACGCAGACATTTCCACATTATGAAAATTTCCATTTTTACTCTATGTAAAGGTTGAGGGTCCCAATCTCTGTGGCCGAGATATTTTTTGTGAAAGAGGAATCGACACATTTTTGAACAAATTGGAACTCCATCTTTCTCTGCAATACACCACAGACAGTACTAGGGTCCCCTATATGGGTCACATGTACACTATGGTTGGAATTAAATTGACAGTAGACTATATAGATCTAGACCAGTACTGGTCATGATCACTGCTTGGTAATTTAACCATATAACATCTGAAAGTGCTTAGGTACCGGAATTTAGTTTTGTGTCAAACATTCAAAGTTTTGTTACAGAGTTAAAAGTTTGTATTTTTTTCAGGCTGCATACAGAAAACCACCATGAAATATAAGCAATAAGTCACAAGGTTTTAAGCCAACTTCTCTGTAAAACAAACACTCTGTCTGAAAGTTGTGAAGGTAGAAAGGCCAAATTTCTGAGTTATAATACCTGTAGAATGGCTATCAACGATGAACTTGCTTTATCCATTGGAAGAGGTCTATTGTGTCGAATGATCTAGATATTCTTTGGGCAGATTTAACATCTGCTGAATTTACATCCCTATTGAATTGCTATTTGTGCAACATTGACATTGAAATGACGTTCTAAAATTAAGAAAATATCATCATATTCATTTCTTTTTACAAGCTTGGATAAAAAGCTTGCCACCATTGGATACTGAAATGTTAAGATTCTGTATCAGTTACTGGAAGGTTCAGCAGAGGAGTTTCCATTTACCAATTTGTGGGATAATGTTCTTCAGAGAGGTCTGCAGAGGTACACAAAGCCTCGGCTAGGACTGATTTAGTGGTGGAGCGGACTGTGGTGGAATGTTAACAGGACATGTCTAGTCTAGATCTACAAGGGTACACAAAGCCTCATCTAGGGGCTGTAGTGGCTGGCATGAGCAGTTTATAACAAGATGTTTTATTCCTCCAGTGATCAATGCTTCAGGACCAAATATCAAATTAGTGTGCCCCATCTGACAAGCCTGGACATTGATTGGGGTTCAGAGGCTGGCACCAGTCCTCAGGAGTGTCTGACACAACAATCTAATTACCTCCGTCCACCTCATCCACCTCGGCCAAATGTCTCCATCTGTTTCCGCTGTAATTAAGTGCCAGTACAACACCAAAACCTTGTCTTCCTCATCAGAGACATGTCAGCTTCATCGTGCCAAACTAACATCTAAATGTATACTCAACAGCTGTCCGTCTAAATAAGTATTACATATTTTTTCTTTTTGAAAAGTGTTATCATCTAAAGTAAAATTAAAAATCAAGGCAAAAGTTTCTATTTTTAGTTTTATACACATTAAACAGTCATCAAGCTCATGGATATGACATGGTTTTTCAGGTACCAGGTACATTCTGGTTGATCCAACAAGCTTATATCCATCTAATTGTGCATGTTTAAATAAGCAAACACTCCCACTTCATTAGCGTCCACTTGAGAATCTCCTATTCCTGCAAGTAACACGTAATTACACAAGATTATTCTTTCCCCTAACAACATGTTTTTATATCCAGTTTCTTTCCCTTGACAGCAACAGAAAGCAACTGATCATACCATGATCTCCTTACATCAACAGGGAGCTTTGGAACTCACAACTATAGAGAGCAACTGTTTTTTCTTTCCTTACAGCCATAGAGAGCAACTGGCTTTTCTCTCCTCACAGCCATAGAGAGCAACTGGCTTTTCTCTCCCCACAGCCATAGAGAGCAACTAGCTTTTCTCTCCTTACAGCTATAGAGAGCAACTAGCTTTTCTCTCCTAACAGCCATAGAGAGCAACTGGCTTTTCTCTCCTCACAACCATAGAGAGCAACTGGCTTTTCTCTCCCCACAACCATAGAGAGCAACTGGTTTTTCTTTCCTTACAGCCATAGAGAGCGACTGGCTTTTCTTTCCTTAAAGCCATAGAGAGCAACTGGCTTTTCTCTCCTCACAACCATAGAGATCAACTGGTTTTTCTCTCCTCACAGCCATAGAGAGCAACTAGCTTTTCTCTCCTTACAGCCATAGAGAGCAACTAGCTTTTCTCTCCTCACAACCATAGAGAGCAACTGGCTTTTCTCTCCCCACAACCATAGAGAGCAACTGGTTTTTCTTTCCTTACAGCCATAGAGAGTGACTGGCTTTTCTCTCCTCACAACCATAGAGATCAACTGTTTTTTCTCTCCTCACAGCCATAGAGAGCAACTGGCTTTTCTCTCCCCACAACCATAAAGAGCAACTGGTTTTTCTTTCCTTACAGCCATAGAGAGTGACTGGCTTTTCTCTCCTCACAACCATAGAGATCAACTAGTTTTTCTCTCCTCACAGCCATAGAGAGCAACTGGCTTTTCTCTCCCCACAACCGTAAAGAGCAACTGGCGTTTCTCTCCTCACAACCATAGAGAGCAACTGGCTTTTCTCCCCTTCACAAACATAGAGAGCAACTGGCTTTTCTCTCCTTACAGCCATAGAGAGCAACTGGCTGTTCTCTCCTCACAGCCAAAGATAGCAATTGGCTTTTCTCTCCTTACAGCCATAGAGATCAACTGGCTTTTCTTTCCTCACAGCCAAAGAGAGCAACTGGTTTATCTCTCCTTATAGCCATAGAAGCAAGTACAAATGTAGCTTTTCTCTCCTCACAGCCAAAGAGAGCAACTGGTTTATCTCTCCTCACAGCCATAGAGAGAAATTGGCTTTTCTCTCCTCACAGCCATAGAGAGCAACTGGCTTTTCTCTCCTCACAGCCAAAGAGAGAACTCACAGCCATAGAGAGCGACTGACTTTTCTCTCCTTACAGCCATAGAGAGCAACTGACTTTTCTCTCCTCACAGCCATAGAGAGCAACTGACTTTTCTCTCCTCTTTCTCTCTCTTCATTTCTATTTTTGGTGTTTTTTTGTACAGCTGACTGCTTCTTGGCCCTTGCCTGTCCTAAAATTTGACTCACAATCACACTGTACTTACTCGCTCCGCCTGTGGAATCGTTGTCGAAGGCCCGGAGTGGGGAATCAAGTTTGACAGTTGCTTGGTCCTCACTGATAGTCCCTTTAAACACAGGCACTCCTTTCTTGTTAGTCCTCTGGGAACGTATCACAGGTTCATAGAGGTTGGGCTCTGTAATAAAACACGGCAGTTAGTATTACTTCCTTCTGATCAACAAAAACAGCAACTAAACAAGAAGAAACATTTGTTACAATTATATTTTCAGTATACCATCATTAAATGGCCGAAAAATACAACCATCCAACGGACAAAGCAAAATTATGACCAGTTTTAAGGTAAAGAGTACGACTAAATCAGTTAGAATCGTAGAGAAGAGTTCCACTCAGAGATGTTTTACTTGGAGTGTTCTCCCTTTTATATAGAAGATGAAGCAACCAATTGCAATAGGGCAATAGGAGTTTTTCTGGCTTAGAGCAACTTCCCAAAAATAGTGATTAATTGGCTTCACAGCCCAAAAATATGATAGTCATGTCCTTAATGGCAACCAAAAATACATGTACCCTCAAAATACAAATATTTCACTTTTCAGGGGTTTCAATTTAAAGGATTTCAAATTGCGTGTATCCAAAGTGACAGTAGCCAAGAAATATCTGTAGTTTAAGGGTGGTTTTACTGGCTACAATCGACTTCAAATTAAACCCCTGATAATTAAGGCTGAAAATCCATAAAGTTTTATACATCATTGAAATATATTTTTTTAAAGTAAGTATGGTACGTAATTGTTTTGTTTTACAAAGCTTTTTAGAATTCTGACAAAAGTTGCTATGTAGTGTCATTGAGTAAATGAGCTGTAAACAAAAAAGGATCTATCCAAATCTATTTATAGTCAGTAGTTATAAGACCACAGGTACCAATATATTCTATAGCTAGCAGAGTACTTTAACGTCCATATGATACTGTACAGACAGTCACTAATGAGGTTAACTCATTAACCCCTGAAATTTCATAATAAACTATTCCAACCTCTGAATTGGAAGAGTTTAAATGTGTCTTCAGGGGTGGATGAGTTAATCAAGACTACTATTACGCCAATTAAGTACCGTTACATGGGTGTTTAAATGACTGGTTTTTCCATGTAACTGTCGAACATCAGAAATTTAATCTGTCGAACCATAACTCTGTCGTACGACTCTACTTCTGTGATTCATGTGCGCTGACCTGCGCCCATGTAAACACCCCTTGTAGGTCGCGGGTCAAAGCACAAATATCACAGTAGCATAGTCGTATGACAGATCATAAAACGGGTGACTAGGGCATTTCATTCTAAACTAAACTAAATCTGTGTACAATTGTTAAATACCTAAAATATTGAGACAGCTGTTCTAGTTTATTTACGCTACCTGTCTATAAAGATGCAAATTACACGGCAATTCTTTCCATACCAGATGGAATGCTAAATAATTCATGAAGAAAAGAGACCTTAAGTGTTTGAATTCAGTACCAGGAGTGAAATTCCTTGGATATAAACATGTAAAGCAGTAGCGACAGACACATATAATCTGGACTCTACCATAAAACCGTTCATTAACTCATTGACAGCTGAAATTTCATAATGAACTATTCCAACCTTAGAATTGGAAGAGTTCAAATGTGTCTTCAGGGGTGAATGAGTTCAGAAAGTACTAGCTTAGGGGAGTTCATTTAAAAATGACATCATTGTAGTGATGTATTGTTTAACTTGTGGGAAGAGTTGACGAGGTACAAAACCGACAGATTTTATAAAGTTGACAGTTGGCAGTTCTCACATGCTCACTCATCAGCTCCAGGAAATTAAATAAAGTCAATAAAGATCATTAATAAATGTATGTATCTCATTTCTAAGGTAAGGTGCAATAAAGTAAAAACCCAATAAAGGCCCACAATACTTATCTCAACTTTAAGGTAGGGCATAATGCTGTAAGGACCACAGGTAAAAATATGTTTTGTATAAAATATAACTCCCAATATGTAACGCCCCCTGAATTTGTTCTCACTGACATGTCTGTACACTTACATATGACAAATTAATTGTACATGGGTGTATTTATATATAGAATTTTGTATCAATGAGCTAGCGCTAGAGTGGGAGGTAATGTTACTCAAATCAAACCACACAACACTATTTTACCCACGGAATTGGTTGTATATATTGACTAATAAAGCTTTAAGTTATATGTTCTTTCAACAAGAATTAAGGTAATTATTTTTTTTCCAAATAATTTAATTTCCACATCAAAATATCTGAACTGGACTTAAATAGAGTATCTATGTTATCACCATTATTCAGACTAAACCCCTATAAATGATGCAAGGTATTTCTATATGAAGCTGAACATAAACATTTCCACAAATTTGAGATAACTTTCACTTTACTTTTTTCCTAATCAGTTCTAAGTAAGTGCTACATTTACTGAAAATTCGTTGAAAAATAAAAATAAAAATCTAATTTCAACAGTTGCCGGAGCCTATACTCAAACAAACTGTAATTATAGATGGCAATTTTTATTTGTCTTGTAAATGATACTGTGTATTGGTTCAGGTCCAACAATTACTGATGTCTTTGACTCACGAACTGAGGAGTTTAAATGATCACAGGGGTACTTATTTCGCTGATGAGATTTCCATGGTATCATTTAAATTCAAGTAAGGTTTTTATTTTCATGTCAAGTAAAAAACTATTATCGTTGTCTATAACCTTTGGAAGATGAGACAGTTTTGGAAGGACAAATTATTGGCAGGCAGGTGACATTGATAGGTTTTCCGTAACGAGTGCTTACAGCTCGTAATGGATCCGTCAACCGATTACGATCTTTACAAAAAAACCAGAAATGTCAACAGATCAATTCTTAGATTTCCCTTGAAATCTCAAATCTTGTAAGGATTTTATTTTTTCTTCTTTGAAATACCAGCTGTGTATTTTTACTATGGTAACATTGCATTGGAAATTCAATTTTCTCAGAGATCTGTCCTTGGCTGTGGCGACATTAATTATAGTGTAATTACAAAAAAACTTCTCTGCAGGGCAGATATCAATGGCGTCTAGTGGTACCATGTCCTGATCGTATACAGATATAGGTGTAAGTGAAAACTTTTAAATCTAAACAAAACCCCTGATGGTACCATTACAACTGAAGATTCACAGTTGATAACACCCTTTCAGACAATTCTAGCCCTCTTTTTAACATGTGTATGATTGAATAAAAAAATAGAATGACAGTTAACGACGGTGGAACTGTGGATGTGCCACCAGCCCTAATTATTTTTTAAAGACGCAGTTGCATTCTTTGTCTAGCTTATATTATCTCCCACCTGCTTGAAAATCAGATTTTTAAAATGATCTTGCAATTGAAATAATTAAAGTTTCACATTTTTGGAGACTTACTAATAACTGTTGCTTTTTTGGACTACATAAGTTTAAATATGTTTACAATGCACACATACACCAAATACTTTTTATTTCAGATTTTTTTTTTTATCATTTTCGATAAATCATATTAAAATCTGAGATCCTGTGTACATACAATCTTTATAAAAAAATGTTTTGAAAAAAACAAAAAAAATGTTTAACTTAAATTTGTATACCATTGATAGCTTTTTTAAGGACAAAAATATAAGATGAAACGTGATTTTTGTTTGCAGCAAATTGATATATAGTTACCGGTATTGTAAATATGTAGTCAAATATCTCAAAAATACCTCACAGTAATACATTTGATATAACAAAATTTAACATTAACTGATGTTTTGTGTCAAAAATAAAAACGGACACTTTAAGTTGCAAACTTAATAAGATAGGTCCTGGACCATTTTCTTTATTTTGCAGCAAACTGACAGTTTATGTAAATGTATTATCTAGTATCCCAAAAATACCTCAAGGTAATAAATTTGATATGAGGAAATCAAATATTAATTGATGTTTTGAGTCTAAATTAAAAACAGACACTGCAGGCTTTATAAGAGCTGTTGTCCTCGAGCATACATTTATTAACATGTACTGGGGGATCCCTGAAACCTATTTTTGTCCAAGGACTGATCGGTCATATGCAGTCTAGACAATTCAAAATACCATATATAATGGCGTCTGACACGGAAATAGGAAGGAGAAAATAATGTCCACCTGTACAGAAACTAAATATGTAATGAGGAAGGTAAACACCAGGTGCATTGGACCTGCACCCAAATAACCCCTTCCAGAGGTACAGAACTTCTGCCCCTCCCACTATTTAAACATATTACCTCTGACCTCTTCGCTACAGCCTCTTCAATTTACTCTCTATAAAACCTGAAGTTATCAGAAAGCCATATGCGATCATTACCGGTACATGTAAAATAAAGAACCAACTAATAAACCATAATTGAATGAAGTTGCTGGTAGGGCTTTGCATTTTATCTGTATGGTATACTGTGCAAGCATTTCACAAACCGGATAGAAATAATTTTCCTCAAAAAAAAAATGTTACTTTTGTAAAATTATTTAAATTAATGTACATTAATTCTTCAATGTAGTTATATTTATAACTTAACAGATTGTTGAAGGTATTAAACTATATATATATATGTGCACATCTATCAATTTGATGAATTGTTCAATATGTTTTAATTGTCATAAATAAATTATATATCCATTTCAGTACAATGGTTTTCAACCTTTACCTATATGAACATCAGCGAGTACATGTACAACTAGAACACTGACAGGTCAGTAAGGGCCCCGTCTTGTGGCAATATATCCCCCATAATCATCAAGAAGCAATCTGCCCATATAGCTGAGCTTGACGTTTGATATTTGGACTTCAAAAAGAATCGCAAGGAAGCAAAATATACATTTTACATGTACTATGATGTGAGTCTTGTTTCCTTCCACCTCCATATTTGCTGGGCTAACAGAAATGTAAATACCGGTGCAATACTCATTTGTTAGCTTTGATTTGTTTTATTTCACCTTATATAACTCCTCCATTAAGAGCCAGGGTCAAAGTCAGAGATCCACTTTGTCTTTGACCTTTGGACCCAAATGACCTTGACCATTAACCCAGTGACCCTGATCTTTGGTCAGTTGACTTATTCTTTAATTCCGACCAACTTTGCTTCTTAATATCATAACAAAATGTTCATCAGTGAAAAATACAACACTTGACCTGGACCCTCTGGACCGCTTAACCTGGACAGTCAGTTGACTCTGTGTTAAGTTCTGAACACCATTGCTTCAAAATGTCATCACGAAATTTTCACCAGTGAAAAGATACGAAATTTAACCTTGACCTTTGACCCAATGACCTTGACCTTTGGTAAGCTGACTCCTTGTTTAATTCTGATCAACTTTGCTTCCTCATGTCATAACAAAATGTTCATTAGTGAAAAGATGCAAAATTTGACCTTGACCTTTGAATATAATGACCTTGACCTTTGACCTTGACTTTTTCCCTCAGTGGGTTTATTTGTTTTATTCCGAACAACTTTGCTCCATAATGTCATAGCGAAATGTTCACCAGTGAAAAGCTACAAAATTTGACCTTGACCCCTGACCTGATGACCTTGACTTTTGGTAAGTTGACTCCTTGTTCAATTATTATCAACTTTGCCTCATAATGTCATAACAAAATGTTCATCAGTGAAAGGATGTAAAATTTTACCTTGACCTTTGAACATAATGACCTTGACCTTTGAACTTGACTTTTAACCTCAATGTGTATTTTTGTGAACTGAACATCTTGACCAAGTTTCATGTACATCGGTCAATAAATACCAAAGTTATCAGCCAGGAACAAAATTTGTGGACGGACAGACAGAGTGATAACTATAGGGCACCCGTATCTCCGATATGGGGCCCTAATTAACCATTGTTATTCACCAATAAGCCCATGCCTGGTAATAAGCCCATGACTGGTAATAAGCCCATCCATGTCATATACAGTTCAGTAGAATATACAATGTATACTATCCAATGCTATTTCACTGTCCTGAGTTAGCGAGTGGGTTTATTGCAGGATAAAATATGGTCACTTTTTTCTTGTCTTCAGAAAAAAACTCATGAGAATGGATATCAATATTAATCACCAAAAATAGGATATTTTGTTTTTCTTATAGTTACACACCAAAGTAAATAACGACTGCTTGACATCGTTTCACACTGTGAAAAGAAATTATCCGAAATCGTAACTGCTGGCTTGTAGTGATGAAACCTAGAGCTGTTACGACAGACCTATGATTTATATACTGTGTTTAATAAATATACAACTAACAAGTGTCTGAAGGATGTTGCCAGCTTTATCCTTAATCAATACAACAAGACATTCTGGAAGACCATCAAATTTGAAGACAAGGAATGTGAGGGAAATCAATCCCCGCTCCTGTATATATGTATATGCATGACAAAAGACTATGTAATAGCTAGGAGACAGTCAAGTCTATATGTCTTAGTGTAAATACAAGCTTTGTACAGAAGCCAGTATTTCCTCAAAAGCATAGCAGTCACTAAATATACCGTAAAACCCATGTAATTTGCGCATGTACTTTTTGAGGCTGAAAATCCCCAAAAAAGCTTCTACTCAAATATTTTGCGCACCAAAAAAAAAATGAAAAAAAAAGTTTTGTCGTTTACACCGTTCAGTAGACCCTTTAGAGTATAAGCTTTTGACTCCCTAAAATGAGCTTTTACTTCCCAGGGGTCGACACTCACACCTAGTCTGCTTCTGGACTAGTAGATTTCAGCAAGGACTAGTGAATCACCTAACTGGTCCCTTGGACTTGTGAAATTTGATATAAAATAAGAATATATTTGTTTAAATTTTACATGCTGTAAATCGCCCTGTTTCCTGATAATTAGGAAATCTTGGACTAGTTACATAAGCGAAGGACTAGTAAATAATCTATTTAACTAGTCCTGTGGACTACCAAGCAGCGCCTGGGTTTTTTGGTTTCAACAAACTTTATTGTGTCAACAAAAAAGATTAGACAACAGGCAGTGCCTATATATTTAAGTCTTCTCCTTCCGGGTTTTAAAGGATATGTCTACTTGACAGATGTTTTGGCTCTCTTCAAAGTTCCGGGGAAAATGTTATAATCATTTGACTTCTGAACCTGTTAAATGTCAAGGGTTCACTCAAAACCCTCAACTTTCCTGTACACAAATGAAAACTTGCACAAAATGTGCAATACAGAGAATTAAATGAAGACATTTTCCATCAGTAAGGGTGGTAAAACTTTTTTAACCTTTTAATTCAATGTTTTTTTTCATTTACAGGGACGCCAATGAAAGCTCCTTTCGTTCCTTCGGAACCAATCTACATGAAGCTCATTTGTATTACATGAATCATTAATTACAAAATTAAATCAAATTTACAATATAGAACTTTAGACAAAACATCTAAAGACAAACTGTATGTCTTTTACAGTATTGGTGGTTTGGCAGTGCAGTAGTTAGAGTATCCTATTTTAACCATATGCATAGTGACTGGGGTTTGATTTTCTGTTTGGACATTGCTGACTAATTAACTGCTGATCGAAAGCCCCCCCCCC
>NW_018408252.1:3898279-3954577 GCF_002113885.1 Mizuhopecten yessoensis
CCCCCCTCCCCCAACCCCTATGACAGTCTGGGAATTTTCACACACACACTCCACACATGTTATATTTGTCCAAACATGTTATATCTGTCAAAAGTTGTCTCCCTTGATTTTAATTAACATCAAAGCTAGTAAGTTTGTGTTTTCTCTCTAAATTTTAATTAGCATTATCAAATCATTCAGTTATATTTATACCCAAATATATCAATGTGTGTGTTTTTTGGTGAACAGGTTTATCAAATTTTTAAATAAACCAAGTACAAATAATTATTCATTTGTTGATGACTTTTTACAGTTCCTCATCATGTACATGTATATATGTATGTTGAGCTCTTTGGAGAGAAGGTGCATATGTGACAGAAAGGTAGGACCCTTAACACAGTATGTTGGTCTACAGTGTGAGGCCAGTAGCTACATGTATATCTAGGCCAGAGCCACAGGTTCGTGATAAAAGACGACATGACATTAGCATTCAATAACATCTAGTTGCCAAGGAAACCAAAATATTTCCAGAAAGAATCTGTTCGCAGTCAGTTGCATTCAGAGACAGTATATGTGTGTGTGTCAACACAAACATATATGCTGGTCACACAGGAAAAAATGTTGGGATAACTTCTTTTATATACCAGCATGGCTGTTTAATATATTTATCCCTGGAAACACATTTGAACTCTTCCAATTCAAAGGTTGGAATAGCTCATAATGAAATTTCAGGGGTGAATAAGTTAATGTTGCTTTTGAACTACACCATGTGTAGAGTTGCAACAAATTTGCAATATTTGCTGAAAACTTCAGATATTTCATCAAACGAACCAAACATTAAATATTATATTTACTCAATGCGTACATATACAAACATATATATATATATTTAAAGTTGCATGCATTCCAGCTATCGATATATATTCGTGACTTTAAATGAAAATTCCTTGTTTAAGGATCAAAATTGTTTTTCAATTGCTACTTTGTGGTATTGATTTCCTGGCTGTCTATATGTACAGTGTAATCATGGCAGGGACCCAGCTACACTATAACGTTATCAGACTGCAAACATTGGAAATGGAATGACTGGAATTAGTTTTAGCAAAACAAGATTTGAAAATGCAGTTTAATTAAACAATCCCTTTCCAAAGATAATTTCAGTAGATTAACACAGTGTTTTCCCTGCCTACATAATTTGGGTTGGTAATCGTAATCGACCCCATTCCCAACGCAATTTAACTTGTCCCCCCCTCCCCTAGAAACTTTAGAATAAGACATTAAGACATGTTCGCATCACTTTTACCATCTCCTGGCCATGGGAGCCGCTTAAGCAATCGAAAACACACTGATGATTATATATATATGCCATTAAGTTAGTTAAATATACTTATATTCCCATTTTTGAAATTATTTAATCTCTAAGTTTCTTATACAAAATTAAATAAATTTATCAAAATCCTGCATTTAGTTCAAATTTATTTATCATGTATGCTTGTTTAATGAATAGGACAGTCATCTCAAAGCTGCCAGGGAGAGTCAATGGTATGAAACATTCTCATTATATGACGTCATCGTAATGAGAACATCAAACTAGTCACAGCACTCGAAGTTTGATAAAAAGCCATAGGAATTATTGGCAACATGGATAGATAGCGGCACGGTAGTCTAGTGGTAGGACCCCGGGCTCGTGACCGAAGGGTTAGGGTTCAAGTCAGAGCACAGCACTGTATTGTATCTTTGAGCAAGATATGTATATGTATACTTTATTCAGCTTGTTCCAGTCTACTCAGATGTAAATGATTACATGGCTGGGCAGTGCTAGAATTGTTGAATGTGCTCCCAAGGGAGTTGAGAAAGATATTGACTGCATGGTTACAAAGGCCCTATAACCACGGATAATAATTTGTGAACCGCTTTGAGACAACCTACAAACTAGGTTGTGATAAAGCAGTCGATAAGAACCTCGAATTATTATTACATGTATTTTAGGTACATGTATACTTTGTAACATCTTGCCTCAGACTGTAAAATATCTATGCATACCAGCACACAATGGGATTCAAGTGTTGGTGTCAAATGCACTTAGACCTCACAGCAGCCTGGGGCAGCTAACCTATTTTACCTGACAGGTAACGCTGCTCGAATCAGTGAGGTCTACATGTACAGTGTTTCACTACATAGGAACCCAAGTGGTAGGCATGAATTTGTCTACCAGATGATCGAGTGAAAATTGTGCCAGATCTCCAACACTGTCCTTAAAATGGGACATTTTGTTGATGAATATATTGATTGTCTACATCAAATTCAGTGTTAAATACTTGCATTTGAAATGAAATTTTAAAAAAGAGCTGTCGGAGAGATATACCTTTGAGAGTCATTACTGTTCTTGTCTTCCAGATTATCGAGTGAACCTTGTGTCAGATCTCGAACACTGTCTTAAATGGGACATTTCTTGATTAACACATTGATTGCTTGTATGTGAAATGAAATTAAAAAATAGATCTGTCTGAGAGATATACCTTTGAGAAATCATCGCTGTTGTTCAGAAAAAGAAAGAAACGAGAGATAACATTGATATTATTACTGAAGTCCAATCCTGTACAAAACGGCCAACATCTGTCCCCGATGCTATCAGTAGAGACAGATCTAATCAAACCTCTCATTGTTGTCTGCATAGCTGTGTCGGATCAATCTATCCCTGCTGTGATGCACAGTGTTTCATGAAACCGCCTTTAAATCTTGGTTTTTATCAGCTATTGCATTGTTTGCAGTTTCCCATAAAACTTGAATCTTCCAAAATTTATTGCAAAATAAAAGCAGGTTGTGCATATATGATACCCGTACATATATTGCAAAAACAAAGTATACTGTCTGCTCTTCTATGACTCAGTCTGTCAGAGGTCAGGAAAAGTCACCATTTTCCACAATAGAAGAAAAGTTTCTTATGTGAAAAAAGAATCATTTGAAACCCTCGACTGAGTTGAGGATGCCCAGACCTCCTGTGACTGGCTGTCATTTTGTAGACAATTTGATCGGCCCTTTTTTGTCTATGACACCAGTACATGTATTTAGATACGTGATATGATTCAATCTAGGATAAGAAGTCATGTTCATGTGTTCATGAAATCATACACCTCTTATACAGGATATTAACTTTGTTGGCTTCTATTCCAGTCTAAAACATTATAGGCCACAACCTCAATGCTGGTTTTTTCCGTTCTTAAATTTGCTTTAGGTCGAAATTCTAATTCACACTTATGAACTACCTGCAGCATAACACTGTCTTGACGCTGCTAAAAAATCTCCCTACTTCAAAACAATTATCTCACAATATTGTGTTTCAAAGTCATCATGTATATATATAACAGTAATTGGTTTGGTTTTACAATTTATATGGTTTAATGTTCAACACTTTCAATCAACAGCTAATTAAGATAATTTAAGGATGTGCCTCCATGTGTGTAATATGTATGCATGCATGTGTGCTGGAACAGCTAAGGTCAGTTATGTGTGCCGGAGACAGGGTATGTTGGTGTAATTGCCTCCTTACGAAAGCGCGGATCTGATGCCGACTTTATAGTTCTACCTCACAGAAATACCGTGTCTAAGGCACCCAGGTAGTATATTCCATCGGTTCATATTAAACTTCCAACTGGTGAACCGATTTTCCTAACTGTTGAATGTTATATAAGCAAGGAATAACAACTACGATTTTTAAGGACTTTGGTATGATCTGCATTGGGACAGAACCAATTGCCTTCCAAGGCTCACCGCAAATGTTAAATATTGAAGCCAAAATATGGCATCGCCAAGCAAGGCAATTGAAGACAGTGAGTTATACAATGAATATGATATTTATAAGATATTCACACAAAATGAATGTACCAGCTGACAACACTTGTTGAAAATTGCTAAAATTTGTGAAAAGTAATTTAGGACAAGTATAAGCTTGCTGGTTCAATAATAAATGGAACATCTCTCCTTTTTCAGAGTTCTGACTTGAATGATATTTTAAAGAAATCTTACTGGTCAGCTTGGTTCTAGTTGTCAAAAACCGTACAATGCAATGTTAAATTTCCATTCACAATTTTCCTTATTAACTACGTAATAAGACCTTTAGTCAACTGTACAATATCTTTTACATCACCATGAAAACATTCCAGTTATGTGTCGTAATGAAATGCAGGTAAATGTATAAAACTTAAATGAGATACATGTATGTGTCAAATGTTGACACTTGTATTCAGTTAGCTGTGGAGATGATTTCTTATGACATACATGTATATATGTATGTGTAAGTAACATTTAATGAACATTCCGCATTATTTTGTACCTAACGGTGTACATACCTTTACAGCAAAGCTATTGTCATTATACATACTTTGGTTTGTTTGTTTGTGTTTTACGTCCTATTAACAGCTATAATATGGTCATTTAAGGATGTGCCAGATTTTGGTGGTGGAGGAAAGCCAGAGTTCCTGGAGAAAAACCACCAACCTACGGCCAGTACCTGGCGACTACCCGACGTAGGCCTCGAACCCACGACTCAGTGGAAGAGGGCTTGTGGCAGCAGAATGTCAGAGGCATTCACCACTTGGCCACCACAGCCACCCCGTCATTTCATTATACATACACTAACATATTTAAAGCAGTATGCACTTAAGATAAAGAACACTATGAATTTTTCATGAGAAAATTAAATTAACATATCTTGAAACAAAAGTCAACAGTACATCCAAAACTCGACACTTGTACATGTACTTGGAACACTGTTTGATTTAAGGAAACATGCTGCATTTACCAGACATTTTGTTACTTGGTATCTCCCTTTAAATACAAACAGCTAGCTCGCATTATGCTTTATCATTCAAAAATACCAAAACGTTAATTAAATTATTTTACTTCTGAGATATAAGAATGTTTGTATTATTGTGTTTTTTTTCTAAATCAAAATAGTGGACCTCATTTGAAAGGAGCTGCTGGCAAACTTTATGCATCAATTTGTTTATAACCTTAACTCATTCAGCCCTGAATTTCATAATGAACTATTCCAAGCTTTGAATTGGAAGAGTTCAAATGTGTTTTCAGGCGTGAATGAGTTAATTTGTAAAATCTAGCTTAAGTTTGATCTACTGATATTCCAAGGATATGGTACAGATTTGTTTTAGGAATCTTATCTACATTTATAAATTCCTTTGATGTTGGGTTAATGACAAAATATCTTTATCGACAGATTTCTCTCACAATTAAATAATATTGATCACAGAATGGAAAAAATATGACAATATAATAAACAGTTAACTGCAACATGTGGAAGTAATTTTATTGATATTTGAGACACATTTTGTGCAACTTGTAGGCGACACAAACTACGGTATATGATCAAAGCTGAGATATCTCAGTCTTAAACCCAAATATAAGATAAAGGATAAATTAATAGCTTATATTAGAATCTTACATTTAATTTGATCCAACTGTTTCTAAGAGACAGTTACCGAAGTATCTGCAAGGAGTTTTGATCAGGTAAAGAGTTAGATAAGATATTTTACTGTAGGGATGTCATTTAAGGAAGCAGTGTTATAGTTTAGGTGGGTGTTAAGTATTGAATCAACACGCTAATAAAATGTATAGTGGGGGTGAATTATGTTTTTATTTTCAGACTTACGTCACCTACCTGATGTATTGGGAGGCCCCACTGGTCCATTAATAGTTACATGCTGTGGGTGTAAAATGATTGAATAGGAAGGGCTTTTTTTAATTAAATTTTCAAATATAACTTGAAAATGTCTTGGTTTTCCTTTACCCTGAATCCCTGATTTGGAAAGTTGAGGAGATACATTATATTTGCAGTCACCCTATTTTAGTGTATAAACATGATTTTTTTCTTCAAACATAAAAGAAAATGATAATATACTGCAGGCAGGACTTTCAGTTGACTCTTGGTCATGACATTTAGCAGATTTCAGAAGTCAAATTGAAGTTTCCTTGAATTTTTGAGAGTCAAATGCAAACATATGTCAAATAGCTAGACATGTCCTTTAATTTACACCCCATGAGCCAAAAGCTTATTTTGGAGTCAAAAAAATACTCTCATGATCAAGGGTCTAATTGAACTCCCTGGTGCAAGCAAATATTTTACCTTTAACTTTTAGAATTTTCAAATCATTAGTGGTAGACATAACAATTACCAGAGTATTATTAAATGTTGAAATCAGATAAATCACATCCACCGAAGGATGAAAATATTTCATTTTTACTATTAACTATGTATACAGTATTAATAAAATTATTGGTCATACACATTTTTTCATATTTAAAGTTAGGATTTTCCGTAACTTTTAAACAATGTTTACCTTTGGTGATCTTTGTTTTGTGGAATCTTGGTAACTTATTAATTATATCAAAGGAGAGAAATGACAATGTTTTTTAAATTTATAGCCTTATTTTCCTACAATCATTGTATGGATGATCTACAGAGGCTAGGTCAACAGAAAGCAGCAGTACATACATATATATCAGTAGGGTTTGCATAAGGATCAGTTCAGATGAAGATCTTTATTTTGTGGAATATTTTTAGTGGTTTAGTGGTTGCTATATATAGCTTAAAGGAGAGAATAGACACAATTTGTATGGCCTCATTTCTAAGGTATATGGAGGTCTCAACAGAGGCTTGGTCAACAAAAAGCAGTACACATATATATTAACAGTGTTTGTATATGAATCAGGCCTATCTCCAGCACAGTAGGTGATGGCTAAGATATTAATGAGGTAGATAGTGGGCCTGGAGTGAGGGCTGAACCCACAGCTGAGTTGTCAGACCAACATTTCTGTGCATGTAAATGACATCTTTGATCTTGCCTCCTGTCTCCAGCCTCAGGGTACTGACTCTGGTGCTGCTGTCTGTACCTGTGGATCTAATCCTGTTACTGGCTAGCTACCTCGTCAGTATGTATAACAACTCATTCAGGGAGAGATATAAACAATACATTCACAGACAGTGTTTCATTTTTCTACTTTTGTAACCTTTTTACCTGGTACAACACATTCCTTTTCACCATTTTGCCAGGCTCTACTCCCCCTTCCCATTTCAGACAGAGAAGGGGCACAGATGTATCTGGTTGCCTTGATCTTTTTAGATAAAAAGGAGGTTTAAGCCAATTTAAAATACTTTAAATAACTTTTCGAACCTTCCACCTTTTTATGCTTCGACTGATTTCATGAATTTCAAACATAATTAGAAATTCATTCACTTCATACTGTAAGATGTTGATTAAACTGGTTGTCCTTAGGAACTTGTGTAGATAAGATGGTTGCATGGTTATCATGTTCAAAATGTCTAAAGACACAAGGTTTATCGTTCCTACCATTGACTTTAATAATAACCTAAAGGTTAAATTGTATAATAAATTTGGGGACAGTAGGGGTCACTTTGGAGTCAATCTGTTTCTAAGAGACAGACCCATGTAGACTCTGGATTCATTGCTGAGGGGCAATGCTGTCAGTACTAGCAGACCCTTGGGAGTATGTACAATGTAACCCCTGCTAAAATGACAGGATGTAGTATACCAAGACTGATCCCTGTGTAATTATGGTTTGGATGTTTGGGGTGGTATGATCAAGGGGGTCCATATACCAACCTCACTGTTACCTCCCACAGTGAGGATTAGTGTGCATGTGGTATATCACAGCTACTGAGTGTGTGTGTGTGTGTGGGGGGGGGGGTCACAATAGACAATATAGTAGTCTTGCCCTGGGGGGGGGGGGGGATACACAGGTCACTGGAAGATATTGTAAACTAGGAAAATAAAAAAGTTAAATATTCCTAAGGGCTCAAACTTCCTGCTGAAAATGACAGGATGTTTTAAACCTAAGATTCTAAGGGCAATATTCCTGAAGGTTTATATATATATATATATATATATAACTTTTAGGTTCGAGAGGGTTTAAAATATAGATCCTGAAAACAATACTCCTGGGGGTCTACACCTAAATTGTTTGTACTCCTACAGAGCAGCCTGAAATTGACAGAATGTTTTAAACTGAATATTTTAATTATATAAAGTGCAATATTCCTGGGGGTCTATATACACCTTAGTTAGTAGACCTGCTGAGAATGAGAGGTATTTTAAAGTAGATATCCTGATCAGTGCAATATTTAACTGAAGGTATACACTTAAGCTACTAGGTATACGCAAGCTGAGAATGATGACATGTTAAAATTAAGAGGAATATGTTAATATTTACACTGTGCCATAGTACAGACACTGATCAAATACGCCTATTAGGTACTCCTGCTGTGTGGGCACAGGATGCTGTTTTACTTACAAGAATATCAAGTCTAGCTAACAATGCATGACAAGATCAGGTTATGGGTAGAGTGATCACAGGAAGTTGTATACAAATATTACTGAATATCCAGTTATTAGCTGCTAAATCTAAATGTCCTGGGGGTAATTATATGGTATAAATTAATTGTGTCCTGTGAATGATAGCAATGCACTGTCAGGTTGACAAGCCCTGACCTCATCAGACCCCGGGCCCTGGGGGATTCACACCTACATCTATATATTATATACTGTAGATTATGTATTACTGGGAGTGTGACACAATGTACTGTTGTAGCTAGGTGTGACATACCTACTAGTTATCAGATTTATACAAACAGGTATACCGGTAGACCTCCTGGACTAGCACCTTGTTTAATTCCTCATCACACAGACTAACATGTGCAATATTTTATTTAATTTTCCTGTTGTAACAATATATATATATATATATACCTTGGGTAAACCTCGTCTATTACACAGTTAAAAACATAACATACTTTAGTTAGATAAACATGATAACCAATTACAACTATCACTCCTTGGGGAATGTAACTAACAACCTGATTGAAGATAAAGGAAAATAATATTTTTCTAGTCCCCTTTGCCTTTAGTTTTAAACACTAAATCTCGCACTTTTTGGGGAATGAAAAACCGAAAATTTTCAGAATGTTTGTTTGCACGGAACTAGACAAAAGAAACTACATGTACATCTATGCAAAATTTAAACAAAACACAAAAAATGGCATGTTACAAGGAAGGACCTTGCAGGTAAGGAAATTCATTTGTCTAATCACAGATGACACAACAGTAACTTCGACCAATCAACAACATCTTAACAAATAGTGATGGGATGACATAACCATTTCTTTAACAGATAATGGCCGGAAGACTTTGTTTTCTGTGTGATAATTATAATCACATCAATTTCAATGTGACCTTAGTGACAGCACTGAGGAAGAACGTTAAGCTGTCTTCATATGTACATACAGGACAGGTGACAACAATAATTTCCATGTTTTCTTCAGAATTAAAGAACTGGGACAGTGGAAGTAATAGATAGGTGTGCATGGTTTTAAAATTTGGAAGGGCCTTGCCAATGGGACGTATCTATTTGCTTAATTGCTCTGGAGAAAACAGTTAATCATTTTACGTGCATACAGTATCATACATTAGCCAGGTATATCCCTACTTAGTTGTATTAGGGTCCTGATCATGAGTCCATTATTTCACAAATGTAAATGGAGAAAACTGAATAATTGTTAAATAATTATTAACAAAATTATAATGCCTTGAATCCGCATTAAACAAAATCAGAAAAATTTAACAACTTTTGCTTAAATCTTTACGGGAAATGTGTCCATTTTTCAAACAAAAAAGAGGCCCATAGAAATCTCTGAAAGACAGCACATACAAATATTTTCCAAGGATGTACTTATAATGTTTTAACTATAGCGCTGGTGTGAGCTCAGTACTTGGAGCTAAATGTTTATATGTATACTTCAATGTTTTCTTTCTTGGGTTTAATATCATTAAGTTTGAAAAATTTGTATTTGTACACCTGTACAGTTATCTTTTGAGAATATAAACGAGTTGTATGCAAAAAAATAGTAATACACTGAGCTCAGCAGATGTTCAGAGTGTACAAATGTATATCAAAACACATCATGCATGTCTTATTTTATATTCATACAGATTATATCTACGAAAAAGTCTAAAAGGATATGGTAGAACTCGATCCACTCTGGCATAAAATGCACATGCCATCATTATTTGCCTTAAAATAGATATGTACCATAAAAACATGTACAGCATACAGTATTTCCTGGTATATGTCACGAATTCTCAATATTACTAAATGCAAACAAATTGCCATTCAATCTATCTTTATCGGCTGTGGTAGAGTTATACATAGACATTGTATATTCTCAGTATACGTATTACAGTATGCATGATATGTGCCATCCAATTCATTTTCTATCAGCTGCGGTAGACAAACATATTGCCATTTGGACAGAATTTATTATTGCATACTGCCTACAGTCGATACTGAATTCAGTGGTACTCTTTTACTGTAGTAAATAATGTATGTTCTGTTGTTTGTCTGTGTATCACTACATGTTATTATCTCTTCTACTTCTTCGCTGGATCGCTGACAATTAATGATCACACATCCTTTATCTTGAAATGGTAAATAACTAATGTACCATATTTTAATATATATATGCTGTATGCATATGTGTATGGTATGGTATATTTCCATGAGAATATTTGGCATTTTCTCAGTTGAAATTTATTATACAGGTATTTTTATAAATTCAACTTAAGGTCACTCACTCAACTGGTCAGAATGAAACAAATATGTCTCCAATCTTCCCTCCTGATCGGGTATACCTATCTACTGTGCAACCTAGCTGTCTTAACTTCAGATATTGTCAACATGTGCTAATATACATACTGAGATGTGAATTAACACATTTGCACTGTAAACACATGTTTTCATTACAATACAAAAACAACTGTTGTATATCATAATTTTAAACTTATTTGCATATATCTTATAGGAAGTATTTAGAAAATACACGAAGAGACAACATTTGCTGATAAAAAAATCTACAGAACGTTTAGTGATGACAATTAACATTTTAGAGAGTCAGTAGCTTTAGCAAACAGCATTTTTATTGTGAACCAATATATTTGTATATTGGCTCATGATCACAATGCCATTTCCTAACACAAAGTCCTAATTAAAGCTTAGAACACAATCAGGACGTGATTGTTTGACACATTCACCTCCGATATTTCATAATTATCTACTCCAACCTTTGAATCGGAAGAGTTCAAATGGGTCTTCAGGGGTGAATAAGCTAAAGTTTTATTAGCATAATATTATGAATGTTTACAGTTGAGTTTCAAATCAATGTAATAGAGGACTTTTGGATTAACTTGTCAATAAACGAACAAGATGTATAACGTATTCATGTCGAGCTTCCACCAATTGCAAATGTCACTTTGAAAAACTGGCTTCAGGGTAACTTAACACAAAATGTTCATCCAGTATGCATGATTAATTAAAAAGTATTGGAATTCAGAACCAGAACTAAATTTGAAGACCTTTAGGGATTCAAAATTATCACATACTGATAGAAACAGAAAATACAAACATAAATCTTCTTGATACAAAATGTATAATGATTAAAAAATCAGATTGGTTTTTTTCCTTGTTATATATTAATGACTTGTATATAACTGGTAAGCTATCAATTTAATAAGCCCTGGGCCTGTATTCATGAAACCATTTTCATGCTCAAGCATGGATTTTGTGCTCAAACCAACTTTCTTTAACCCACTTAAATCATGTAAAACGATCAAAAAGTCAAATGTAAATATTGAAAAGAGTATTTGGCTTTAAGTTTCTTATTTTTTCTCTCTCTAAATTATTGACAAAATTACATTTTACTATAAATTTATAAATGGAACATGAATTAGGCTTGAAAGCACAAAGTCAATGCTTGAGCATGAGAACGGTTTCATGAAAACCAGCCATGATACCCCCTTAACTACTAGATAAAAAGAACCTATCAAAATTCTATCATTTATGGTAAAGCTGATGACTACCATACCTGACTGTGTTTTACCAAGCATGTATCTATAGAATTATCAACCAGAACATCAATTCAACATCCCTCAACCCTGATCATCGCGTGACTCTGACCGTTTTCGGAGACCTTTGTAACTAATTGTCATTATTGATTGGTACCTTGTCTCATTTGTAACTCTATTCCTGGGTACGCACAACAGTAATTAGAGGCTGTAAAATCCATTCTGTGTAGATTTTTTTCTAATGACATTTGACGGGGTACATCCTCAAAGGACAATATAGGTCAAATCAATACATGTCATGCTTTGTTCAAGAAAAATACTTTGTAAATTGTATTCTGTAAAATGTAACACAATATAATTGCAGTCCCTGTGTTCTCATTCGAACATTCTATACAAATAATGCTATTTAAATATTTGCCAATTAATTGATTCTCCTTTAGAATCATATGGAGGTATACTTTATAATATTTAAGATAAGGGTCATTACCTTTTAACCAAAATGCAACCATTTAATCACTTTGGAAGGGTATAAAAATCAGCCTTTTCGTTTTCGATCCTATCAATAAGCACGTACATCAAAAAAAACTTGAAACATATATACAGATATATATATATGATGAACGGTACAATGTTTAGTATATGGCTGATTTTTTAACACTGATGTAATAAAATGAAATGTCTGTAAATTACTTTGTGTTTTGTTTTAAATATTTTTTTATCGGTAATTGTATTTAAAAAAATATAATTAAATATAGGCCTTTACATGTTAACAATATTAAAGCATGGTAATACACAAACACCATATCATGCTGCAATATCAAGAGGATGGAGGGACAGAAACAGTATCACAAATGTACGTAATAAAATAGCTGAAATTCCATTCATATTCGGTCTTACTGGATAAATGATGAAAGCTATCCACTTAAACTAACACAAATAAATACAATGAAAACGTAACCACGTCGGATGAAATGTGTATTCACAGCGAAAACAGTTGTTTTCAACATCACTCACGTCTAACATTGAGGGGCTCATCCCCGACATGGAAACACAATGTGGACGCACCTGTCCGATCAAAACCCCGGCCGACTTACCTGACATACAATACACATGTCCAATGAAAAACACGAGGAATAACCCGAAATGTATCTTCGCCATCTTACTGCCCCGTCATGTGTGGCAAAAAGGGTTATTTACAACAAAAATTGTCGCTTGTTTGTCCTGCTAATCTCTTAAAGCCTCCAATATGGCTGGCAATCGATTTTGTGTTATGATAATGTTTAAGAACCGTGACGTCATGAGCACTTCCGGTTCTGTGTTTCCCCATAAGCAAACTAACCAGCGAGGTGGATATGCTATCTATACCCTCTCTTTCGTTTTGAAATGGAAAACCCCCTGATATATTTATTTATATTTCACGTCAACTGTACAGTAAATTTAAATATACAAATAACACACATTTTCTATAAAATATCGCATTGACGCTTGAAAGATTTGTTATTTTAAAGCGCTTGTTAGATTTAGATCGCAGGTGAGAAAGGAGAGAATTCAGTTTGGGTTATCTCCCGTTTCATCGTTAGACCACAAGACTTTATTTCGTTGAAAATTCCACGTTTTATCACGGAATTACATTTAATCAGTGGTTTTATTTTTGGAGAAATAATTCGATCAGAAACAACTATTTTTGCCTTAATGCCTATTAAAGGATTATATAGTTTAAAATATCTGTTCAATTTTGTTATCAATAATTAATATAAAATATCCCTGACCATAAAACTACCAATGTAGGCTACGAAAAGACATTATTCCTCAATTTAAAAACACTTTTCAACTTTTTGAAATGTCTATGAGGGAGTTTCTTGATACTCTACATTAAAACATAAATAAAATGTGTGTAAACACTTCTTAGAGACTAAATAAGACTTTAATTAAAATGACCTATTTCTGTCTGTTATTTCAAGATGAAATTATTAGATCTGAGAATAGAGGAATACATTGTAGTGAAGAAATTCACTGATTAAAATGCTACATTTATGGTTCCAAAAAAGTGAGTCTCCCTCTTTAATAGGGAGAGTTGGCAAGTATGACTTTAAGCCGCCTCTCATAAAACATATTTTGCCCTTTTCCCTAAACTAACCTCCCGTTTTTGTGTGCGTGTGACAATTGTTTGCGTTCATTAATCGTGCTACCAAAAAAAAAAAAAAAAAAAAAAAAAAAAAAAGTGATAGGAATGATTAATTAAACTTCTCTTTTTCCCCAATTACCATATATCGTTATTAGTGTATTGCATAGAAGTATCACAGATTTTGAAGTGCGACCACCCGCCATCCGGCTCCTTTCATCTGAATTAGGGGTCCCCCTATCCCACACACACATACTAAAGCACTCAAGTGGGATCTGAGGCAGGGTTTTTGAACTGTATTCATGAATGACTTTTTCTTTTGCTTGAAATTCATGTTTAATACGTAACTCTCCAAATTCATATGATTAAAATATGAAGAAATCTCAGACTTTGATTCAGGGTTTTATGAAGAGGGGAGGGATTCATGGAGCAATATTCCCCTAGTCGGTGTTCTTAAGCGAAGCCCCGGTTTGGTTTAGGGAGAGGGGGTGAGGTGGAACCACTAAGAAGCTCTATATATAGAACTACAGCATTTGCTCCGAAAAAGAGAGTGACCTGACCCCAATAACACCGCCCTACTTTACCTTAGGGTCTGCTAATAAATTCAATAAGGTTAATTTATTTCAATTCGTAACAAGAGAAGAGAAAAGACACGTTCAGACTGGGGCTCGAACCCGGGACCCCCCGAACTCTAGAATGACCCTCTGCTTCGTCTAGTGTCCAGTTCCGATACATTTCTTCCTCCTTTTTTTAAGTCTTCACCCCCGAAGATTTCACTAGGTATGGGAATCCTCTAGCCAAGTGTGCATCTAATGCTTGAAACAAGGGTTGGTCACCGGCACTTCCTACTGCACAAAACAGGAGATGGAAAAATGCACGGCCAGACCGGGACTCGAACCGTCTGTTTAGGGTTGCATTGGCAAAAGAACAGGGTATAGGTAGGACATTTTTTGTTGTTTTTTGTATATTTTTGTGTACCATGTGGTCATGTGATTATGACCCTACTATTGTATGTAAAACAAAGAATTACATAAACAAGGTTCATTTGGAGGCAAATTGTGCTCCATATGCTGACATTTAGCGCCAACACAGAGTTGGAAGTCATTTTGAAAGGCAAGGAACCTTCTAAAATTCAAAAAATAAGCGGGTTTTTTTCTTCTTTTTTTTCATCAAAAAGTTTTGGGTCGGGGGTAAAAAGCTAGGGTCGGTCGGAAACCCTAAACAGACACCTTTTTTTGGCCTAATATAAAACTATAGTGCAACGGAGGGCGATTCTATATATATATATATATATATATATATATATATATATATCGCCAAGCGAAGGGAAGCGGGTTAAACAATAATGTCTGATGTTGGGATACTTATAATCAAGGGCTAGGTTCAGCCAACCCTCCCCCATTTTAAGCATTTTTGCCCCTATGTTACGGAATTAGATATAAAACCTAACTCATTACCTATTTGCAATAGGTACACTATAACCAGAACCAATCTGTTGACATCTGTTATCAAGAACTTTCAAATCATTCGAGTCTTGCCCAGACATCACTGGATAAAATCAACCGATGCTCTATAATTATAGAGAACCAAATTTAGTATCCACCCGTATTTAAATATGTGAACTGAATATACTTTCTGATAATCAAATCAATGTTGTGAGCACTAATTACTCTAATTGGGAATTTATGTATAATTTACTTTTTTCACCTCAACTATTAATGATTAATGTTATTCAAATGTCCATGTCCTTGTTAGAATTTGTTCAAACCGTATTGAGCTGACAGCAGAGGATTGTTTTTTAAATCATACAGTCTGTGTATCTGTGTTAAATCAAAGAACAACGGAGTTAACTCCCCTTGCGTAATAGACAGTCCAGAGCTAACAGGGATTAAACTTGATAGAAATCAGATCAGCTTAAAAATTACAAATTACATTATATGATTAGATACACAAACAATATCAGAATTGAGTTAAAAGAAATATTCATCTATTTCTTTGCGGTGAGGACCAGGGGAAGGGGGGCATGTGGTTTGGGTTTTAAATTAATTCAGTTATTTAACGGACAAAACACAAATGAATTCGCAAAATTGGCCAAATACATTAAAGCTGCAAATTCAAGAAGAGCTTTATTAACATAAGTAGTTATGCTCTCCGAGTGTTTTGTCTCGTCTGTGTATTTATTAGTATTTTCGATATTTGTCAATGTTATGAGAAAGTATATATATATATATATATATATATCATGTATATGTGTTACACTGATGAGTCGTAAGACTCAAAGTTAATAAAGAACTTGAACTTGAACTTGAACTTGGGTCATGTTTTTTTTCCAAACTTACAGACGTACTTGTTGTTATTGCTTATATCTTTGTAACTATATTATCACATACAATTCTTTTATTGGACCTTAACAGGGGCTGTAAAATTGAAATAAACAGCAAATTATGATAGCTCTGATACCACACGCAGCATTCTTTGGTCTAAGATATCTAGTATAGTAGCCACATTCAAAACGCTAAAATGTCAAAGATTCACGTAGGATGTTTCGCGTGTCAAAATGTTACATTCAAGTGTTCACATGATTCTATATCCAAATGTTGAATATAGGGTTTTTTTAAGAGGAAAAAGTGTTTGAAGATTTGGCATGAAATGAAAACTACGCCGTATGGGATTTTTAATTTGTTTATTACGGCTTAACGACCATTTGACTTAGGAAGGTCAATTTGGGCCTAATTTTGTTTTGTGTTTTACCTCCTATTAACAGCTTTGGTCATTTAAGGACGTGCCAGGTTTTGGTAGTAGAGGAAAGCCGGATTTCCCGGAGAAAAACCACCGACCTACGACCAGTACCTGACTACCTGGCGACTGCCCCACGTCGGCATCGAACCCGCGACCCAGTGGTGGAGGGCTAGTGGTAGCAGAATAACCACTGGGTCACCGCGGCCTGGGCCTAGAGGGTCAAGAAGAAACTCAGAAGACGTTACACACACACCATAGGTTACGAACATGTTAGAAATGGTAAAAATATTGAAATCAGTGGTGTACGAGTAGTGAAAACTCTATATTCCATCATACAGGCCAAGTTCTGGTATTTACCTAATAACAGAATGTTGTGCATTATTTCTTCCGTCCTATGTCAATAAGTCAATAAGTCTTTAGCAAATGGAAAATTCCGTTCCAAAGAGAATACATGTATCACAAAGAATATGAAATAAATGATTTTAAAAATAAAATATTATTTCTACAAAACTAACCACTAATCACAACGATTTAGAATATCCAGTAGTATACACGATAAAAATCACAATTGCGATATTTTTGCGATATGAATTACGATAATTTTTATGATACATTGCACTCCAAAAAATCAAAAATATATTCAATGGCGCGCATCGTCATGCGCCCGTATACATTTTACTTTTCAAAGAACTGCAATATCAAGTATTGTTTTAAGTTTAATTTTGTAAAATGCCTAGGTATTTCCCCTACTCGTATTAAAGTGACAGAACTTTCCTTCAAGGTTCCGCACTTATAGGGGTTATTTCCCTTCCAATAATCAAAACAACGTCAGCAGTTTTCAACAGTCACCCCTTAGACAAAAAGCCACCCCTTCGTTTCTATCAAACAGGCTGGTATATCTCTGCGGAAAATGATCATGACTTAATAAAGAATCTTGAGACATCGTTGGATATCACTGCAAAAAGTCATGTAGAGTAGGGATAAAACTCCAGCCTCAGAAATTCAGGGATGTCCTCTCTCTTTAAGGAGGCACGGTAGTCGAGTGGTAGGACACCGGGCTCGTGACAGAAGGGTTGCGAGTTCGAGTCATGGCACGGCACCGTGTTGTATCTTTGAGCAATATACTTTACTCCGCTTGTTCCAGTCTACTCAGCTATAAACGAGTATGTGGTTGGGCAGTGCTAGAATTGTTGAATGCTAGCTCTGAGTGCCGAAATGGCAACGGGTTACGTTCATGGCATAGCAAAATTCAAGACTTAGCGTGCGCCACCTTGTGGATGAGACAAGAAGTAGTGAAAAGAATATTGCGGTCGCATAACGGTAAAATTGACTGGCTTTGAAAACGAACGTCGCTCCTCTGTAATCTTCAAAGGACAGGTATCTACATAAGACTAATAACATAGATAGGTGCGTGCCTTCAATTTCGCAATGTTCCAGTGGTGCAGAGAGCATAAGTGAGCGTAATCTTTGAAGTATCGAGGATGACTGATGCTGTTAGGGCTTTAATGTTGCAGTTCTATGTTTTCCAAGACAAGATATCAACAAACTTAAGTGGTATGATTGGGAAAAAAGAGAGAAAAAAAAGATGTCCAGTCTTATCCTCACTTTAGTCAATACAAGACTTTGAAATTTCTCTAAATCTTTTGAGATATTTGTTACAATGCAACACTTGGTATCTTTGTCGCTTCCATTCTTTCCTGTCTCCGCCCTCCTTCCCTACTTTTCCGGTGATATCCCCCAGACACTCGCACTTATATGACCCTGGCTGTTGCGAGGACGTTAAATCACAAACATAATTTAACACAGAATAGGAACTACCCTTATAAAAGGCTTTGATATGTCCCGGCACGGGGACAGAGCCCATTGCCTTCCTCACCTTGGCAAACGTTCAACACTAAAGGCAAAAATATGTAGTTAGAAGTAAAGATAAATAAATATAATTGGTCGCTTTTGTGTTCCTCAGTATTGGCAGGGGGGAGGGAGGGGGACACGAATCGCCAATTCTGCCATGGGTTCTCACATCAGTCGCCTCTTACGATAATGCCGTGGTTATCCCGACCTGCAGATTTGAAGAAAAAGAAACAGAATACCTAAGTGTCAAGAAAACCATAATTCGAAATCACACGAAAACATTTTGTTAAAATATAAACAAACGAGGCGGATTCACACGGAGACCCTTTAAAATACAAGGGTAGTAAGACCAAGTGTTCTGGAAGGGTACGCGGCTTCTGCTTCATCGACGACACCCGCCATATGTATCTAGGCTAGAATCTCAAGTCCAAAACTCAGGAGGTGAACATATTAAGAAAAAGCCTTCATATCACACAAAGAAATAGCCTATTTCCCTACGAGATCACGGAGGAGACTATAAACGTGTCCGTAATCTTCTTCAACCTCCATATTCGGGAACCTTGTGTTGTCAGTTCGTCCACCACCAGTCGACATCCATCACGGAATTCATGATATTTGGAGCAAGCTGTCGGCTACCGAACCAACTGCAACTATCAAAAAGACACACAACTACAGGTATTCTTTGCATGGATTTATTTCCGGAATAACCAATAAAAAATAAGCCCTACAACATGAAACACATACATGTACAATACGTTAATAATGCCACCGTATATTCCTTAGAAATGATCACAAGAACACTACTTACCAGTATTCTAATATCTTATAGTAATTTACAGCTTTATACATATTTCATAAATGCATCATTAGGTTTGGTTTGTTTTATCTTGTTAAACGTCCAATTAACACCTAAGATAATTTAAGGACGTGCCTCCATGTGTGGGGTGTATGCGGTCACGTGTGTATGTGTGCCGGAGACAGGGTACATGTATGTTGATGTAATTGCCTCATTGTGATAGCGCGGATCTGATGCCGACTTTAAAGTGCTATCTCACTAAAATACCATGCCGAAAGCGCCCAGCACAGCATTCTGCCCGGTCACATTAGACTGACAACGGGTGAACCAGTTGTTGCTATTACTCTAAATGCTGAACGTTAAGCAGGGAATAACAACTACCATTTTTAAGGACTTTGGAATGTCCCGGCCTGGGGACAGCACCCATTGCCTTCCTCACCTGGGCGAAAGCTGAACATAAAAGCAAAAAGTGAGGTAGGCCTATTACCAAACAAGGCGCTAGGAAATAAACGGCAGTTATAAGTAGAGAGAAATATATAGATCCCAAATATTGCAATGAATGCAGCAGATTTATTTTGGTCGTTTTTGTGTCCCCAAAAAGGAGGCACAAAAGTAAATCCTCAATTCTGCAGGGGGTTCACACACAAGCCGCCCCTTACGATTGCAGTGTGTCTATTCTTTTCTCGATCCCTGACCTGCAGGGGACTAATCATTAAATACACAACATTAACATACAATACAGGACATGTACATTACAATACATAATTTTATTGCCTTATGTCAATGTAGAGTATTATTTTTCATATACAAATAACACAACTTAGAAAACACTGTACAATATGGGATCGATACTATGAATCTGATTTACTTTGAAATAATAAATTTAACATGCACCAAAAACATTCAAATATTTGAAAAAATAACTACTTCAAAATTAACTTATTCAACTAATCACAATGTTAATATTATTCTGATAAACAACGTACTTAATTATTATTTTTACTAAACGTAGCTTACAAACGTGACTCTTACAAACCCCCAACTTTAATTCAAACATCCTCTTCGTGTACTCACAAAATAACGCTTGAATGCATACGGACACGTATAGATAACATGTAAAATATACAAAACAAAATCTCTTACATTAGAACTTCCGGTACACTTGTTTAATCCGGAATACATAAACTTCCACGTGTATTTGTTAACAAGTTGCAAGTGGAAAGGGATGGTGTTAGCTACACCATAGATAATCTGGATTTTCGATTTTATAAACTACTCATTTTGTTCTGAAAATCCGGGATTTATGTAAATATACTTTAGGTTTGAACAGCTAATGAAGCAATTTAAGGACGTGCTTCCATGTGTGTAGTGAATGTGTGCTGGACGCGGTATGTTGGTGTATTTGTCTACATACGATAGCCAGATTGGATTCCCAGTTTGTGCTACTTCTCTGAAACATCTTACCAAAGACACCCAGCACATTATTCTACCTGGTCACTGTTTCGCTTATCCTGAATGTTGAACGTTTAGCAGGGTATAACAATTACAATTTTAAAGACTTTTGTTATGTTCTGGCCTACGTTCAACACCAAGGACAAAGTTGAGGATTTGCCAGACAATACGCCATTAGACAAAACCATTGTTAGGAGGTATAGTGATAACATATAACTAGAAAATGTCTGTAAGACATGAATGCCCCCGTCACCATGTGAAATGAGTGACATGAGCAACACTATATGCCATTCCGTTGTGTATTGTTATATATGAACATTATAATACCTTAATTAGGACATGTGGTTATATTGTTTAGCTGTTGTGATCGATGTGAATTCATAGACCTAAAGCATCCGTTCACTTCAATTCCCATTAGTTGAATCCTAATAAATATCATTTGGTACATGCTTAATTTTAGTGATGCATGCAAGAGATAATGAGTTCGTTCAACCTTGAACATAATTGCCGATGCGCAAATAACATCATTTCTATACGGGGATTATCCTAAAGTTGTTCATTTATGATGCAATACTATGAAATAATCTGTTATTTGATTGGTTTAAAGGGTATATCGTCCTATAACCAGCTTAGGCATATTGAGGTCATGCCTCTCTGTGTATGTAATATATGCCTGTCTGCTGAAGGCGTTTGGTTTGTTTTGGTTATTATTGGGTTATCATTCAATTCGAGTCCTTTAAAGACGTGCCTCAATGTGTATAATGCATGCGTGTATTTATGCTTAAAGCAGTATGTTGGTGTATTGCCTTGTTGTGATAGCAACGGGTAAATCAGGTTCTCCCAAAAAGCTGAACGTTTAGCTGGGAAAATACTGCCATTTCTAAGGAATTTAATATGTCCCGGTTTAGGGAAGGATTGGTTTGGTATGGTTTATTTTTTTACAACCAAGGTTATAAACGGACGTGTCTCCATGTGTGCAATGTGTGCATGCAGGTTAGTATGTCTTGTGATAACGGTATGTCAGTGTACTAGTGTACCTTGCTACCGTGCGGATCCGATTCCAACATTTAGGGTGCTACCTCACTGAAATGCCATGCCAAAGGCACCTAGCACAGTATTCCGCCCGGTCACACTATACTGACAAGGGTCGAATGAATTGATATCATTACTCTAAATGCCGAAGTCTTAGAAGGAAATAGCAACTACAATTTTAAAGGTCTGGGGACAGAAACCATCGCTTTTCTCACTTGGGTGAACGTCCACCAGCAAGATCATTGTCAAGGCACTAAAGACAAAAAGAAAGCTGTTGGGAAATCGAATAAAAATAAAAAGATACCAAATGTTTCAATTGAGGGGCAGCAGATTTATCTTGAAGTGGAGGGTACAAAAGCAAATCTGTAGGGGGGTCCTCACATTAGTGAGGGCAAGAGTGGTTGCATTATTTCTCATAATGGACGTTATTCCACTCACACGAGAAAAACTTATTCTGATTGTACCTGTGGCTTAACTTGCAAAAAACCCCAACAATTTACAATACTTCATACACACATATTACATTTTCTACTCCAACTGCAAGGTATGTTTCTGAATCGCACTGGTTTGCCGGTATCTTGCTATGGGATGCTTCAACGAACACGCCATCTGCCCAACACTCTCCGTAAAATTCTATACCAAAATATCTGTACGAGTTTGTGTACGCCAGACCTGCACAACCTTCTATTATCGGTTGCATATTGAACCAATCTATTTGCTCGTCACGGTAATTGTGTAGAAGTGTTCCCATTGTTGTTCCTGGTGAATGTACGCATGCCACAGGTGAAAATCGCACAGTTGTGGAATTGAAGATAACCTCTGAAATAAAAGACGAAAATGGATACACTAACATTTATATACATATATATCAACAAGATCGGTTTGGTTGTATTTTGTTTAACGTCGTATTAAATCTATTTGAGGACGTTATCAAACAAGAACAAAATATACAGCAATACCAATACACATGACAAAATATAAGATTATGTTACAATCAAGTTTGTTAGGTTTTATTTTGTTTCACGTCCTATCAATAGCCAAGGTTATTTAAGGTCACTGAATACCTTCCCGAAGGCACCAAGCTCAGCATTTTACTTCATTATACTAACAACGAGTGAACCAGTAATTGCCATTACCTTAAATGCTGAACATTAAGCAGGGCTTAACAAATATTATCTTTAAGGACTTTGGTATGTCACGGCCTGGGGACAGAACCCATTTCCTTCCTCACCTCGGCACACAATCAAATATACACAACATGAAATCATACAGCAAAATCTTCCAAAAAGTAAACAAACAGTATACCATAGCGTCATGCATCAGCACACACGAATATGATACATCACAGCATCAACACACAAACAAACTGAACCACAGCGTCAACACACAAACAAACTGAACCACAGCGTCAACACACAAACAAACTGAACCACAGCGTCAACACACAAACAAACCGAACCACAGCATCAACACACAAACAAACCGAACCACAGCATCAACACACAAACAAACCGAGCCACAGCGTCAACACACAAACAATCTGAACCACAGCATCAACACACAAACAAACTGAACCACAGCATCAACTCACAAACAAACTGAACCACAGCGTCAACACACAAACAAACCGAGCCACAGCGTCAACACACAAACAAACTGAACCACAGCATCAACACACAAACAAAATGAACCACAGCGACAACACACAAACAAACTGAACCACAGCATCAACACACAAACAAAATGAACCACAGCGACAACACACAAACAAACTGAACCACAGCAACAACACACAAACAAACTGAACCACAGCATCAACACACAAACAAACTGAACCACAGCGTCAATACACAAACAAACTGAACCACAGCGTCAACACACAAACAAACCGAACCACAGCGTCAACACACAAACAAACTGAACCACAGCATCAACACACAAACAAACTGAACCACAGCGACAATACTGATGGACAAACTATACTCCCCAAAAGTGACAGCGAGGCATGCCTTGTGAAATGCCACTAAATACTCATTGAGTAGTAGCTTAACGGTACGTCCATAAAAGAACCTACATGTAGTTAGTTATAGGATTATTAATGTCCCATCAACACAAAGGAGGTCATAAGGACCAATAAGAGTAGATAAAATAGGTGAAAGGAAACGACAACAAATTAACGGAAAGGTTCAAGACAAACGTCCATCTGAATAATAAAAGTAGCTGAGGTTAGTTATATCCTTTCGAACAGACCAACAGGTTTTAGGTAGGTTAAACTTGTAGAGATATTGACTGTTTAACATAACGAGGGAATTTCTTTCTATATGGAAGCGCACAAGAGCAAACGTTTTACTTTTTTGTACACTAATGATTAAAATTCATATATTTGCATTGTATATTAGAAAATTAACACTTAATTTCAATACGCACTAAGATTATTTTTCATTTGAAAACAAAAAGTTTGTCGTGATAACCCTAAATTACTTCTGGTAATATAACCTACCCGACACAGCCGGGAGCACATTGGTACATCCATTCGTCGGGGAAAGGGGCGTGGCTGACGGAACAGTGGTAAGGTCATACAACACACACGTGTACGTGGGGTATAGATCAATGTATCGAAATTCACATACGTGTGTCTCCGGACAGGTGTGGTGTTCACAAACACCAAGAAGGAGCTGAAATTAAAGTTAAAATATCTTAGACCATTTTGTGCATAAATTCGTTATGATTACAGCCATGTCCGTCCATTCGTTGTAAAAGACACATTCAGTTGTCAATACTCCTCTGTTTCCATCCATGTAAACCCCTCGAAAGGAGGTCGCGCATGGGATGTATTTATTTATTAAGTTCTTGGTCTGGTTTGGATTTATTTCGTTTAACGTCCTATTAAAAGCTAGGGTCATTTAAGAACGTACCTCCATGTGTGTTGTGTGTATGTGTGCTGGAGACAGGGTATGTTGTCGTACTTGCCTTCTTGTGATAGCGTGGATCTGATGCCGACTTTATATTAAGTTCTTAATGGCTCATCAACACAGAGGAATTCTTTAGGGCCAGTAAAAGGTACATTAAAACACGTAAAAGGAAATGGCATCAAATAAACAAACAAATAAAAAGACAACCCGAAAACGAAAGTTGCAATAATTAGCTATTTTTGAAGAGACCGACAGATCTTTAGGTACGTAAGAGTTGCTGCAATATTTCCCGTTTCGAAGAGAGATTTGAGATATGTTATATCACTGTAAAATGTTTCTTTTGTTGCCTGAAGGTTAATGCAACCTAGTAACAGGTGCTTAACTGTAAAAGGTTCGGGAAATGATATGTACCGAGGTTGGTCTTGCGTTACAATAGATACGAATGAGTAATGTACGGAGATGGGCAAGGACAGCCTCGTCTCGGGTGTTTTCACTTAAGCATGGATACCATACATTGATTTTAGATATATCATCACAATTGTACTATTTATATATTTTATACCTGGCGACTTCATTCCCGCTAGGATTTTAACCAAAATTTACATATTGCTCATATACTCTAAGCCTCGAAAGAGATAATCAAAGTTACCGTTACTTTTGTAGGAAATCGTTGCCATCGAGCAAGCGAATTAATTTTTGAAAAGTATGAGCTAATCTCCATGTGTTAATGAGTGATAAGGTCAATGCGACCATTACATTTTAAAGTTGTTTTTGGTCAAAATAATAACATTTTTAGCATAAAGCTAATAGTAGCAATCATACACTGCATACATAGGACAACTTCTCTAGCCATATCACGCATCTTAAACTGATACATTGCAATATTAAAAAAGTCATTTTAATAATAATAATAATAATAATAATAATAATTGGAGGTTCTTATATACCGCTTTATCACAACCTAGTTCGTAGGTCGTTTCAAAGCGGTTCACGAATTATTATCCGTGGTTATAGGGCCTTTGCAACCAGCCAATATCTTTCTCAACTGCCATTTCGGCGCTAACAGCTAGCATTCAACAATTCTAGCACTGCCCAACCACGTTCTCATTTACAGCTGAGTAGACTGGAACAAGCGAAGTAAAGTATCTTGCTCAAAGATACAACACATTGCCGTGCCGTGGCGCGAACACCAATACTGTAGCTGCTAACGAAGTGAAATAACTTGGGCAATTAAGAAATAACTCACATATTAACAAGTTCCAAATCTCTGACAATAACAAATCTTTTTAAAAGTATCAATTGTCTAGATATGATTTTTTTTCCACATTAATTTTATATTTTCTCGAAAATGCCGTGTTATCCTGCTTGGGTACCAGGTCATGTTGGAATCTGTTGCAATAAAGAGCTTATGAGGAGGTAAAATGTGTGCTTTAACAACAGCACACCGATATGAAATTCCAAATTCAGATTTCAAAGCGTATTTATTGATTCCTTAAACCCTTTCAACCCTATGTAACTTTAGTAAACTCTTCCATGCATTGATCTGGATGAGTCCATTATGGTCTACAGTGTTGAAAGGGTTAAAATATAAATGACACCACGATTTATGGAGTGTAATAATGTCAAACTTGGGTATAGCCCAACTTTATTACGTAAAATAAGTCATTATCATAGGAACAATAGGAAATAGAAGGTAGTTTTGGTCAGAATCAAACACGTATCATGCATACTAGTCCGAATTATTCTGACGTTTTATCGACTTTTTTATATCGGTCTGTCGTCGTTTAATCGACGACAGACCGATATAAAAAAAAGTCGCTAAAACGTCAGAATAATTCGGACTACATTCATACGTAACTCATACATTCTTTAAAGGTGAAGGCCAACCTTATTACTTCGATTGTGTCGCTTCATTGTCATTGTAAAGTAACACAAAACTGGTTCTTTATATTTATGTCAGTGTAAAGAACATAAAAGTACTAAAAAAGATATCATAGAAAGAAATTTTAAAAATCAACATATGGATACAGTAAAGTCATTTTTGCGGAGCGTTCTACTTTTTCTCTGCCATTTTAGTGAACATTTGTATCGAACTTGGATATCTATAAATAGCTAAGGTCACTAGCAATAGCGTGGGTCTGATACCTATTTTAGGGGGCTAACTCACGGACATGCACAGGAAATTGTAATTCGTTGGTGATACAGACGTGTACTCGACATCGTGCTTATACATCCTGTTTCTGTTTGTCACAATATCCTATCTCTTCAAAGTTGATGTTCTCTATTTAAGTGCGTTGAAGAATTAATGTTCTATTAATTTTCTCCTGTCAGGCGCGTAGCTAGCCCCTGTACCGTGTGTAAGCCCGACATGGGTGTTGCCGAACGCTACGCGCTTCGAGCCTCGCGCTTCGCGGGGAAGGTAACGGTAGGGGGTCTTCCCCCTCCCTTTAAGGGGGGTTTGGGGGGTCTCCCCCATGAAAATTTTGTTTTCTGGAACGTCTCAGAAGCCATTTCCCACGTCCTGATGTCTGTTTTCTCGTTTTAATCCGCTAGAAAAGAGTCCTATTTTTTTGTATATATAGAGAGATGCCTAGTTACAGTACGTGGTCGAGACCTGCACCCAGCTCAATGTCAGGATCAACAACCACCGCTGCTCCATCAAGCAGAACAAACCAGACTTTCCTGTGGCAAGGCATTTTAATATGCCTAGCCATAGTTGGAAAGACATGCAGGTTGTTGCCATAGATCATTGCCCTACATGGGATGAAACGAGACGACGCACGAGAGAACGGTTTTGGATCACCAATCTACAAACCCGCTACCCTCGAGGTATGAACGAACGATAGGCGGTTGCCATCCGCTCGTTTTCCTTCCAGGAGGCATTTGACCTAATGATTCATTACTGCACAGTTGGTCTGCTATCTCGCCTGCCTGCTGCTTCATGTCAGTGTGTGTGACCAACAGCCGTTGTCAGATTTATTTTGCAGATTTATACAGTATCTTAGCCATTTTATCTACTTATTACTCCTGCACTCACTTATTTGATAATTACATGCATAATTCCTGCAAACCAAAAGAGGCGACTAAGTGGGACCCCCTTCTGTGACTTAGATCCATCGCAGTATTGAGAGGCGACTAATGAGACATTCCGTAGCAGATTTGAGATTTTTCACATTTACCGGGCCAGATTTCCAAATGCACATGTTCCACGTTTTTGATATCTCTCGTTGACTCACTTTATATGACAGTGCATCTTGCGCAAGAATAGGTCCTCTACATCAGCGTTCCTTGTCCGCGATGCTCTCAGCTTAATTGCTGCCTTCGGCTGTCTTTAGCCGAGGGGACTATTGGTTTTATATAATAGCTTTATTTTCAATTATAGTATATCAATTCTCTCTTCTTGTAATATGATGTATATGTACATGTAACTGTTCTGTTTCACTGTGTCTTGAAAAAGGAGCGGATCGCTCCGAAAATTTGACAACCTAAACTTGTCCACACTGTTGGAATTACTTCTTTGCCCCATATATATATGCCTATGTAGGTGGATCCAGTGTAATTCTGAAGATTAACCGTCGGTATTGCTTTGTACACCCTCCATACATACATTGTCTGGTTTTTACCTATGTATACTATATATTCAAAACTTAAACTCCACTTTATAGTACCAGCAAGAAAAAAAACTGTCATGAAAACCTATACTTGTCAAAATCATGTGCAAGCCCGGGCTTATTGGCTTACATGGTAGCTACGCGCCTGCCTGTGTTGGTACTTCGTTAATAGACCGAAGCTTGATACAATCTGGTAATAGCTGCTATTCCTAGTTGTTCAAAAACAGCAGTTCCCATTTTCATGTCATAGACCAGTGATTTTTGTACTGTGGGCAATATGTATCAATATTATTCAAAGCTTATCTAAGGTTCATCTGACTTTCCTCTCAATTAACTGTTATGCGTCATCAGTGGCTATATTCTTTACAAACATCTATGCTATTGATTGAAGGGCAAGGTTTTAGATTTAGGATACTACTGGGAAGCACGTGTTGTTCATTGCTTTTTCAATTATCTATACGCAGAAAACAACAGAGGAAACCCATACATTATGCAAAGGGCCCAGGTTAGTTAC
Source organism: Mizuhopecten yessoensis (assembly GCF_002113885.1). Classification (NCBI taxonomy): domain Eukaryota; kingdom Metazoa; phylum Mollusca; class Bivalvia; order Pectinida; family Pectinidae; genus Mizuhopecten; species Mizuhopecten yessoensis. The sequence goes on from NW_018408252.1 coordinate 3,927,215, forward strand.
CTCTGACGATAACGTGCGATGGGATACATCTGGCTTATTCTTTTCCTGAATCGGTAATATACATATCTCACATACCATAGAGATACATTGATTCTTTTTGTTTAGTGTTTAATGTCCTCGCAACAGCCAGGCTCGGTTTGGTATTCGTGTGCCTGATAAAAGATATGGATCACCAAGTGTTGCAGTGTTTGGTTTAGTTTATTTTGTTCAACGTCATATCAACAGCTAAGGTCATTTAAGGACGTGCCTCCACGTGCATTGTTTATGCGTACTTCTTGCCTGTGTGTGTGTGTGTGTGCAGGAGGTAGGGTATATTGGTGTATTTGCCTCCTTGTGAAAGCGCAGATATGATGCCTACTTTATAGCGCTATCTCACTGCAATACAATGCCGAAGACACCCAGCACAGCATTCCACTTTGTCACATTATACTGACAATGGGTGAACCAGTTGTTGCCATAACCCTCAATGCTGCACGTGAAGCAGGGAGGAACAGCAACCTTGTATAAAGGCTTTGGTGTGTAACGGCCTGGGGACAGAACCCATTGCCTTCCTCGCCTAGGCGAAGGTTCAACATTAAAGCTAAATGTTGCTAAGCAAGGCGCTAGGAAAAAGAAGGCAGTTACAAGTAAAAATAAAAAAATAAAAATTCAAATATTGCAATGGGATTTGCCAAGTTCTGATAGGAACTGATGTCGCATTTAGAGTGCTTTCTCGATGAAATACCACGCCTAGCACACTATTCCAGCTTGTCACAATACCCTTAATGCTGAGTGTTAAGCAGGTAATATCATTTACCCCTTTAAAGGACTTTTATATGTCCCGGCCTAGGAAGGAACCAACTGCCTATCCAACTTGTACGAACGTTCTACACTAAGACCAAAAGTAGAGATTGCCATGGAAGGTTTCAGGAAACAAAAATGGTTTGGAGGAAGTAGAGAGAAAAGACTAGGATCCCATACGTTGCCTTGGGACAGCTGATCAATTTGGTTTGTTTGTTCAATAGCCCCATTGTAGAAGAATTATTTTTTTCGATATTCCATGGGACACAGGTCTATTCTCCCCCGAACCTACAGAACTTCTGTAGAGTTTTACATTTTCGCAATTGGATAGGGAAAAGATAAAGATCCCAAGAGTTGTTGTCACCCAAGGTCATAAAAGACGGTGCTGACGTTCGCTAGAAAGGTGATTTGGATCCATCCCCTGGCCGAGACGAAACTTAGTAGTTAATATTGGCCCTATCACAGTATAATGTGACTGAATTCCTACACTTTTTGGTTATACACCAGTAGCTGGCACCGATTAATAACACATTTGGTCCCTGTAGCCTTGAAAGTGGGTCAATGTCATTCATTCGAACAGACTATTCCGTCTTTGCGTTTTGCAGAGTTATCTTCTCTTGGGAGCAGGTATTGATTGTTACGTCACTTGTTTGTGAGAGTAACGCCATCAATTTTTGAGAAAACGACGTAATTTTCTCGCACAAACCAATGACGTAGCAATCAATACCTGTTCCTAAGAGAAGATAACTCTGCAATACGCAAAGACGGAATAAGGTCCTTCATCCAAGCATGCCACTTCTTTATCTTACATACCTTGTGCATTTTCATTTAGATAATCATGCATTTACTGATTATTACGAACAATGCCGAAGACTATTTTATTAAATCAATGAAGATATATTCATGACTACTACCATTCAGTACAGATCGTAACAAAACTTCTCAGGAAATTTGTAAAGCATAAGTAATGTACTGTTGGAATAGCTGTTATTGTACTGATTCATAGCCCATGCTTTGCTTTTATGGGGCTTTTGATTATTGCAGATATTTATACCTAGTAGCCTGTAGTCTTATAGAACATTTGATATTTAACATTTATACCCTATATATTGAGTTACCATATGGTGAATATGCGATCGCAATCGGATCCCATTAAACTGATTGCATGGTAAAATCAGTACTTGAATCGTTGGGGAATAAACTTTCTTTGAATTATTCAATGACGAGATATTGCCATGCAAACTTAGTTGTAAAATCTATGAAATTGTAATAATAAAAGTGCATTGGATCACAAAAATGCGTTACATTATCCCCCACTTAACGAAGTGCCCTAAACAGGTCCAAAGAAAGAATAGACTTTTATCCAATACATGTTTCAGAAGTTTTCTTATCATTTGATTTGTGGTCATCCCACAAAACAACATCTACATTAATTTGTTTATCATGTCTTAAAGCCCTATCCATTAAATATTGCTGCCTGCTTTTTGTATAGCTGTAACAAATAAATTAAGATACGGAACTTATCTTAAACAATGCACTCACAAGAACAGTGCGGCGACTCAATCAAGCTTTTGTCAATTACACCTTGGTAAAGTTAACTACATGTGGCCTTAACGATTGCCTGCGTAAAATAAGTTTGTTGTATTGCAATTGCTGAAGGCCTTTCTTTGTTGTTTAAGGGTAAATTGTTCTAAATGCGAGTATATGAAGGTAACAGCTAGTCTTGTTAATAAGATTGTTCGAGTTAGTAGAGTTTGGGCAAGTCAGATCTGTTAATTTCGGCAGACTATTTGATGAAGAAATATAAGTACCAGAATTGAACATACCTCAGGCCAACCGTCGATGATGTAATACTGTGATGATATGGATGGCAAAAGTGACAGTGGCTTGGTCAAATGGTCTTCATAGTTCAAATCACAAAGTTCAAGGTCCCTGTTATAGTTTATCGACCGACACTTCCGATGGAGAAGGCAGTATTTTGCACATATTTGGACGTTTCGTACATTGCTTACTTGGCGATAGGCATATCCATTTAAGGTTTTACCATCCTGGGCAAAATTAGACAGGAGAACCGTAACCGACTTGCATTGAGCATGTACACTATATATATTGTTAACCACACAACACAGCAAAAGTACGTTATTGATAAAAACACCAATCTTGAAGACCATTGTAATTTCAGTACCTCGTTATAATTTCGATACGAACGCGAAAATCAGATATTCAATATGGCATTGATGCAAACAGGAAGTTGATGTTTTCAATATAGCTCTAGTGGCATGGACTCTTAATACGAAAAACAATGTAAGTGTTTAAAAAAAGAAAACATCTTTTGACCTGTAAAATAAAGCAAAAATACTCCATTGTCGGAAACAAAAAGTATGCGCCAAAGCCTAAATGTTTCCTCGGTCAGATCCCAAAGTAATCCAACTTTCCTCAGTCAAATGGTATTATTTGTGCTCCATTGGAAATCAACGTTTTTCCACAGAAGGAAACTTCAGCGAGAGATATATATATGTCTTACAAATCAACTCTCCAAACAAATTGAGCAAGGATATTTTTCCTCAGCCGGAGCAATTTTAAACGAGTTTGCGCCTGTTTCATAAGTAAAATTCTTCAGTCTTAACACTTTAAACAAGACAATTTTCACACAAATATTGAACTGATACACTTTAAATGAGATGGTATCTGTGCACCAATAATTCAAATGGCATAATACTACAACAAAGTCTAAACACCTTCAAATAGGAACAGCATAAATTCTACTGCGCCCGGTTACTAGAACATTAATTCCAGACAAAATGAATTTGACATCGTTGACATCGTTGACTTTCTATGACGAAATTGAGTTTGAGAACCAAATAAAACAGCATTATGCACTGCTAATGGCATACCAATTGTATTCGCGACTGGCGTATTCAATCATCTGTATTGTCCTTTAGAACCATTACCTGTGTCAGTCAGAAGTGAATCGATTCCAGACAGACAGCGTGGTTATACTAGTGCTTATGTATCCGAGAGACACACTTCAGGCTATACTAACGATTGGTTATAGTCAGTCAATACCCGATGGAATACAGATTGCAATATGTCAAAATAACAAATATGTTTTATGTTTAGATCTTCGTACCCGATGGAATACAGATTGTATTAACAGGTAATGATTTAGAGCGTGTGTTAGGTTTACCTGTTACGAATTAAATGAGGAGGAGTAAAGAGTCATATAAAGAAAATCGATATTTGATCAGCAAATTGCGAAATTCCTTCATTAATGAGCACATTTTCATGTTGCTGTAATTTTTTATTGATGGAAGTTTTTGTTGATATAATAAATAGTTGATTACAATATATAATTATCTCTGACATACAAAATTACTACACTAATGGAAATATTGAGTTTTGACCCTTAGATTAAGTTGAGCAGAGAAACTTGTTAATCATGATGTTGGGTTTATGTTTTCAACTGTATTCTTATAGATATTAAGTTAAATTCAACATGAGACAAATACACACGCAACTTATCCCCACTTTCACTTTCACACAGAGTAGAAGCACGGTAGTCGAGTTGTAGGACGCCGGGTTCTTGACTGAAGGTATGCGAGTTCGACTCTCGTCACGGCACTGTGTTGTATCTTTGAGCAAGATACTTTACTCCGCTTGTTCCAGTATACTCAGCTGTAAATGAGTACGTGGTGTGGTAGTGCTAGAATTGTTGAAAGTGCCGAAATAGCATCACCGACTGTATGCTCTCCAGGGAGTTGTGAAAGATATTGGCTGGTTGCAAAGGCCCTATAACCACGGATAATAATTTGCGAACCGCTTTGAGACGACCTACGAACTAGGTTGTGATAAATCAGTATATCAGAACCTCGAATTATTATTATTATTATAAGAAGGTTCATCTTCAAGGTATTTTCACGTTTACGTAAATACAATGATAACATCATTTTGTGGCTGCTTCATAGTTTCGTTGGATTATGCATCAAACACCAAAACGTGGATAATATCCTGCTATTCGGGTGGCGTGATGCCCTTTAGCGTGTATCCCCGCTTTTGTTAGGAAACGAGGGATATTAATTTGGTGTCTGTCTGGCTAATTGGTCGGATTTAAACCTAATGTCCTCGCAACAGCCAGAGTCATATGAGGACGGGTGCTTGGGGTAAATGTAGACATGTAATATATAGGCGAAAAGGTCAAATTAGTTTTAGTGAAATTTGCTTTATTAGGTAAAAACACCTTAGAAGAATACCGAAGTATCAACATGACCACACTATAAAGCTTGAAAAGGTACAAAATAAAACCAGGTTAGAGGAAGGTTGTTTAATACCTTCCAGTTCTAGGTGGCCGATTACAGTTACAATGTAAACATATCAAGAACGCGCCCGGAGTGAAGATGCGTCACATGAACTTTGGTTCAAACAACACTTTTTTCTTTCTTTTTTCTTTTCTTTTTATCTTTGTTTGATGTCATTTCCTTTCAAATATTTTATCTACTTTTTATTTGTATTTATGACCTTCTGTGTTGAGTATAGGCCAAACAGAACATAACTGCATGTCGTAAGAGGCGACTAGTGTGGTGCCCAATGCAATAGCGGGGATGCTTTCACCCTGGCCTTTTTTTCCAGGATGCTTTGATTTGCCAAGGTGGAGACACCTGATAAACTGATTGTATACCGTAAGAAGCCAGTAGAATCAGGGTCGTTGTTATTATTTCGAACTACTGCAGGTCGGGGATCAAGAAAAGAATACACCTGCTTGTATCGTAAATGGCGACTTATATGGGAACCCCCTGTATATTTTGGGATTTGCTTTTGTGCCCTCTACTTGGGGACTGAAAAAACGACCAAAATAAATCTGCTGCAATCATTACAACATTTTGGATCTTTTTCTTTCTTTCTACTTCAAATTACCTTTGTTTACCTAGCGCCTTGCTTGGCAATACCTAACTTATTGCTTTAATGTTGAGCGTTCGACCAGGTGTGGAAGGCAATGGGTTCTGTTACAAGGCTGAGACATACTAAAGTCTATAAAATGGTAGTTGTTATTCCCTACTTATCGTTCAAAGGAAAACTCTAAAGGAAAAGGCAATAACTGGTTCACCTGTTGTCAGAATAATGTGACTAGGCGGAATGTCGTGTTGGGTGACTTCGGCATGTTATTCAGTGAGATAGCATTATAACGTCGGCATCAGAACCGTGCTTTTACAAGGAGGTAAGCACACCAACATACCCTGTCTCCAGCACACATACACACTTGCACGCTTACACAAGACACATGAAGGCACGTCCTTTATCTGACCTTAGATGTTAATGGGACGTTAAAGAAAATAAAACCAAGTTTGATTTGATTTAGTATTGTTCAACGTTCTATCAACAGCTATGGTCATTTAAGGACGCCCCCCACCCCCACCCCCTGTTTGCAAGATGCATGCGTGGAGTGTATGCGTGTGTGTTTTGGGAGGCTGCGATGTGTTCGTGTTTGCCTCCTTGTGATAGAGCCGAACTGATGCTGACTTATAGTGCTACCTCACTGAAACGTACTGCCGAAGACACCCAGCTGGACACCCCACCCGGTCACATTATACTGACAACGGGCGAACCAGTCGTCCCACTCCTAAATTGCTGAGCGTTAAGCAGGAGAAGAGACTACCATTTTTACAGACTCTGGTATGTCTCGGCCAGGGGACAGAACCCAATGCCTTCCTCACAGGGGCGAACGCTCAATTAAAGGCCGAAAGTGAGACATAGTCAAGGTAAACATTAGGAAGGAGAAAGTTGTTCAGAAAGAAGAGAAAAGAAAAGATCCCAAATTTAGTCGCCCTTTATTTCCTCCACTTAGAGATCATTAACGAGACTAAACATGATCTGCCGCCCCCATGACACATATTTAATTAGAGCTCGTATAGCTATCTTTCATTTCTTTGCTATCTCCCCGGCGGTGTATCCTACTGCACCCGTCCTTATATGTTGTCATGACATTAAACTCCGATTCAAAACGGTATGAGCTTCAAAGATCCGTCCGATCCTATACGTAAGGTTTAGGCAACCACGGGTTCGATTTTCGCCTCATTTACCGTCCTATAGGTATTAGTATAATCCCCCAAATAACCATGTCAATTTAGTTCATTCAATGCTATGCAATTGTTTCTCCTTATATCTATTCACATGAAACTAAATCAGCTTAACTTGAATCGGTTGGTTATTTAGACCTCTCGGATTGTCAACCGAAAGGTATCGATCCACTTTCTCTAATTACCCACCCCCAGGTGGCAACAACAAACACCCATAGGCTGTTCACAACGCACCGGCCTGTACCAGTGACTGTTTAATCATTAATAATAATTTCAAACAACATTTTACAACAATTTGTCATGTATATTTTATCCTACACATCTACAATGTATCTCCTTGACATTAACCACTATTTTTTCAGAAAAATAAAATGTTCTATACCTCCGTCCTGACCAGTGCGTTGACCTGAACTGAGGTCCCAGCAACACTTGCTGCACGTGCTACACATGCCCTACATGTGTCGCCACCTATCGGGGTACCATTAGAGAAAACAATTTCGCGCTAATTCCTTGTAGTCAACCGCGCGAAATATAAATTCTTTTACATTTATATATAAATATATTATGTTTCTCTTTACATATTTGTAGTTAAATATTTATACCTCAAATATGGGTTGCATATCAAGTCACGCTTGCTGGAGAAAAAATGTTGTCTTGATACTATTTTATAATATGTATATTAAAGCTACATCATTTTTTACACGCAATTAGAACGATCTAGCTTTATTTATTGGATTAGGTATCCTATCAACAAGTTGTGTTTTGAAACAAAGTGTTCTAAATTCCTGTTTCACAATACCTCACAGTTCGCCTAATTGTTTTGGTATTATTTTGTTTACCGTCCTATTCCGTCTTTGCGTATTGCAGAGTTATCTTTTCTTGTGAGCAGGGATTGATTGTTACGTCATTGGTTTGTGTGAGAAAATTAAGTCGTTTTCTCAAAAATTGATGACGTTACTCTCACAAAAAAATGACGTTACAATCAATACCTGCTCACAAGAGAAGATAACTCTGCAATACGCAAAGACGGAATTAACAGCTAAGGCTATTTCAGGACGTGCTACCGTGTGTGCCGGAGGTAGGGTTTGATGATGTATTGACGTCCTTAGAGTGCTACCTCACTGAAATACCAAGCCGAAAGCACCCAGTACAGTCCTCCATGCGGTCACATGAAACTGTCAACGTGTTAACAACTTGTTGCTATAATCTTAAATGCTGAACGTTAGGTGGGAAATAACAACTACCATTTTTAAGGAACTGGTATGTCCCGGCCTTGGGACAGAACCCATTGCAAACCCCACATTAGCGAACGCTGAATGCCAAAAGTGAAAACGTGATCATGCCAAACAAGTATAGAAATAATATTTAGATCCCAAATGTTGCAATGGGGGCAGCGGATCAATTATGGTATCTTCAATAACCCCTAAACAGAAGAAAGCCCCCCTCCCCCCCCCTCCCCCGAGTGTAGAGGGGTACCCACATTAGTCGCCTTTTACGATATGTAATGGGGGTACAGTAGATCTATTCTTTCCCCAAACCTTCAAAGGACCTTAGTGTTGAACTTTCGCCCAAGTGGGGGCCAATGCGTTCAGTATATTGGCCGGAACATACCATAGTTCTTTAAAAAAACACCTGTTACTTCCTGGCAAACGTTCAGCGTTTAGCGGTTATGGCAACAACTGGTTAATCTGTTTTAAGAATAATGTGACCGGGTGGAATATTGTACTGGGTATCTTCGGCATAGCATTTCAGCGAGGTAACATTAACACAAGAAGGCAAACAAGCATACATTCCACAGAATGAGGCGTGTCCTTAAATGACAAGAGCTGTATATAGAACACTTGGGGACTGAGATAAAAATACACGTCGTGTTAACCACAGAGTGATCGTAGGAGGCGACTTATGTTGGTAACCCCCCACATGAACACTCCAGATCCTCCAGCACACATGCACGCATACATAATACACATGGAGCCACGCCCTGAAATAACTTCAGAGGTTTATAGTACGGTAAACACTTTACAACCAACCAGCACAAAACAAAGAAGCATCTTGTTCCGTTGGTGTCTCCATTGGCAACCGTTATCATATGCCACAGACTGATGCGAGGACGTAAAACTCGATCGCAGAAAATATTTGATATTCAACGGTAAATGACTAGAGTAGTCCTTGAGATCTATTTCTTTGAATTATTTGTCAGTAAGATATTTACACATTTTAACATTGGGTTAAATTAAATACAAAACATATTGTAGCTGAAGAATAGTAGCAAACACTTTGTGAATGTCATGGTCCCGAATTGAATTTTCGAGCACACATGAATCCGACCTTGCCCGTCATGAAATTAGATCATTTGTCCTTCATAATAAATTGTCCTCGATTAAAAATGCATCATGATACAGAAAATATCATACTGTTGTTGTTTTTTTATTGTGAACATTTTTAAGTGCAAATACGTACCTACTACACATTCGCAAATTTTGAAGAGATAACGAAACCTTTACACTGAAGCGCTGTATCGTAAACAGTGCTGATTTAACATTCGACCCGACCAAAATTGTATCCATGCGACGAAGGGACGCTGTATACGGGAATCAGCTTGTCCGTCTGTCTGTCCATCCTCCTGTCTGTCCGTAAAAACATGTCCGGTTATGCATTGGCTCATTGTTAGTGACAGTTCCATATGGAGTTGTGCTCCCTGATATAATTTGGCGTTTCGGACCTTTTTAAAATAATTATGTCATTTTATATAAAATATTTGACAAAAGTTTATTGTAACCCGTGGACCAGTAGTAACGCGTACATAACATACAAGGAGGCACGCCTTAAATGACATTAGCTGTTAATAGGACGTTAAACAAAATATAACCGATCGACCTAAGGTTAAAGGCGTTGTATACACTGGGGTCCATACAACGTCGATTTTAAACAAAGAAACAAACTAAATAAGGCAAGGATCGATTAACAAAGTTGAAGGTTTATGTAAATATTTTCTTTTGTTGTAATCTATACTTATTCGGAATGTTTTGCATGGGTAGACATGAACAAAACATTTTCGTGTTTCCCACAAAGAATTTATGGATTCATTTTGATGTTTTATTGTGTGAAACTTCAATAAGCAGATTTCTATTCCCTGGATAATGTATAGATATATTGATCTGCTATCCCCATTGCAACACATAGTGTTATCCTTCTTGTCTACTTTGTTTCCTTTCTATCTCGTTCAGTGTCTCCCTGGCTCCCGTCATCGTATTACCCTGAGTGTTCCAAGGACTTTAAATCCAAAACAACAATGATATATTTTACACTCATGCAAAATGATTTTTTGTTACAATTTACAGCATAATGGCTGTCGGTGCGCTTCGGTCATTCATTTAGCGTGGGAATCAAATTTCCCCTTTCTTATCAGTGGTTATGAAAGAACGGTATCTGAAACCATTTATGTAAATGAAACAAAATGTCATTATATATGGGTGGATGGGGTGTATAAATTTTAACGTTTTATATACAGCTAAGGTCGTTTAAGGACATACCCCAGTGTGTGGTGTGTATGCATGTAAATGTGTGCTGGAGGCATGATATGTTTGGAGCCATTGGCTTCTTGTGATAGTGCCGATCTGATGCGAACTTTATAGTTCTGCATCACCGAAATACCATGCCGAATGGATCCAGTCCCTGCAGGTAGGGCGTTAGAATAGTACCTGCTGCCCCCATTGCATGATCGTAAGAGGTGACTTAATTTGGGATCTTAACTTTTTTCTCTTCTTTCTAAGCAACTATCTTCTTCATAATGTCTCCCTTGACAATGTTTCACTTTCGGCCTTTAGTTGAGCGTTCGCCCCTGTGAGGAAGGCTTTGGGTTATGTCCTCTGGCCGAGACATACCAGAGTCTTTAAAAAATGGTAGTCTCTACTCCTGCTTAACTCTCTTTTAGGAGTGGGACGACTGGTTCGCCCGTTGTCAGTATAATATGACCGGATGGGGTGTCCTGTTGGGTGTCTTCTGCAGTTTCAGTGAGATAGCACTATAAAATCGGCATCAGTTCCGACAAACACGAACATATCGCAACCTCTCAAAACACGCATACACTACACGCATGCATCTTGCACACAGGGGAGGCGGTCCTTAAATGACAATAGTTGTTAATAGGACGTTAAGCAATACTAAGCCAAACCAAACCAAATCGAATGGAACCAGCATAGCGTTTCGCCTGATCACATTATATTAACAGCGGATGAATCAGTTGTTGGTATCTTTATAATTGCTGAACGAGAAGCAGGGAATAACATCTACCGTTTTGAAGACTTTGGTATGTCCCAGCATGGTGAAATGACCATTTTCTTCCTTACTTACATTACCTGCACACATACACACATGTATGCATACACACACCACACACATGGAAGCACGTCCAATGAATGACCTTAGCTGTTCATGGGACGTGAAACTCTACAAAATCAAACCAAAACCTTCCTTACAGGGGTGAGCATTCTACATTTAATCCAAAAGTGAAGTACCGCCAATTAAGGCACTAGGAAACAAAAGCAAGTTAGACGTAGAGAGAAATATAATGATACTAAATATTGCAATGGGTCAACAAATATAGTTTGATCGCGTTTGTATCCCTAGGTAGTGGACACAAAGATAAATCCCCAATTATGCAGGCGTTTATTCATAAGCCGCTCTTACGACCAATAAGTGGGTAACAGCAGGTGTATTATTTTCCTGAACAACAAACTGCAGGTTGAAATGCCCTAGGAAACAAAAGGCAGTTAAAGTAGAGAGAAATAGAAATATCCTACAAATCAGGCGCTTTCATGTCAAATAACGTCAAATAACGATACTTTTTTTCAAACAGACTTTTTTTGTGGAGGCAGAACTAGCGGCAAAAAAACACAAATCCACAATTCTACAGGGAGGGTTCTCGCATTAATCGTCTCTTACGATCATGCCACTGCAGGTGTATTCTTTTTTTCTCATTCCCCGACCTGCAGGTGTGCTCTATTTGAGTAAAAGTATTCTTAGATATTATTAGTGGGTTCATTTAGTGAACATGGGATCGACGCTGTCGATTTTCAACATAGAAACAGACCCAGCAACTTATAGATCGCAGACTATAACTTTGAAGAAGTTTTATGTGAATATTTTCTTTGAATGTTTTGCATCGGTAGACATACACGAAACAATTTAAGGATTGCCGGCAAAGAATTTATAGATTTATATAAATGTTTCATTGTAAGTCAGTGTGAAACTATAAACAAGCAGATTTTTATTTCTTAATTTTTAAAAATGTTCATCATCTACTTTGAGGTCGTATACCTTGGTCTATATTTCCGTGTTTGCCTTGCACAATGAGACGTGCATGTTTAATCGACCAAGCCATGCTTGCTCTATGTTTATCGATTAATTGTCAATAGTGTTTGACACCCTTATCCGTTGTTGATTTGTCCATGCAATCACTACAACAAAATCGTTCACACTGTTGTATGGACTTTACCGAAACCCAGTGTGTCTAACGCCTTTAACCTCAGGACGATTGGTTATATTTTGTTCAACGTCCTATTAACAGCTAAGGTAATTTAAGGATTGCCTCCTTGTGTGTTGTGTATGCTTGCATGTGTGTCTGTCTGTAGGAGAAGGAGACAGGGTTTGTTGGTGTAATTGCTTCCTTGTTATATAAAAACCAGGTTGTGTAAAGCCAATTTAGCATAATATTTATGGTTGGTTTTTAAAATAAAGTTTAATTATGTCTTTTGTGAACGTTGTTTTTGAAAGTGTTGTACGGCCTATTACGACTTATATTGTCGCTGGGGTTCCGAATATAAGCACAAACAGCGATTAGCATGAAGGAATTGAATGCGTCAATTGATTATATCAAGTGTATATCAGATACTTAATACGACGTTGAAATGTAGCGGGGATTTATTTGGTGTCTTCTCAAGGATTCCCGTCCACTCTTAATCTCTTAATCTCTTATTTCGTTTTGGGTGTCAATGTATTGCAGATGGGCTACGCGACTTTCGTTGACCAGGAAAACGTTTTAGCGACTATACATATATATTAATCTGAAGTCGAATCCATGCCTAGTCCCGCACTGTATTGCTTGAATTTCTGGAATTATTTATCAAAGCTGAAATCATGTCGGTAGTATGGGAAACCTCAACATAGAAGAAATCAAAACTTATTTGCTTATTTTATCGGCTTTTTCATACCAGAGTTGTCAAGCAGAAATCCGCATTTAGTTTCCTGGGATTTTATTGTTGATATATTATTTCACACGTATACCATCTGGTAACTTGTTATCATTTTTGAAACTCTGAACTTGTACATCAAACAAAGATACACACACATAGATATATGAATGTGTCTTACAATAATTAACAAATTAAAAACGACAGTGTTCTTCTTAATTGTGGTATTATTTTGGAAAGGAGAATAAAGGTAACATAGGCTTGAGCGTACCATATCTTTGATGTAATAAAGCATAGTTACACGTGTTGCATAACTAGTAATACGGTGTTATTTCCTGCCGGCATTAGTTAACCTTACCGGAAATGACCGTCAGGTCATGACATGCGTTCATTCTGTGGTCGTGCGGTCACGTCTCTTGATGTCCGCCATGTACCAAGGTGACCGAGTCGTGTTTCCAAAATAACCTCTATTTTGTATAATTATAGGATGAAAAGAAACTATAATCATGAAATACATTTGAAATATGACGGAAGATTAGATATGTGTTCACTCAAGCACGAATGCCAACAATCTGATGTATAAATATGGCGCGTTCAACAAATCTTTCTGGACACTTTCTTCCGAATGACCAGCATGGGGACTCGAGGATATATTTTACTGATATGCCTGGTGATTTTTGTGATGTTGCAAGTCGCCATGTCACAAATTGTGGGTGAAGATGGTGGCTCTTTTGGCAATTGGGTGGCACCTGTTTCAAGTAAGTAATTAATAAGACAGGTGACAGAGAGACAAAGAATGAACGCAAAACACACACAGGTGACTGTACCTTGATAATATAGTAATCGATACAGTATGCTAAAGAATAATTACACTGCATCATAAAGCTGTTTCTTCATTGCAGGACAAAATGATTTTTACTGACAATATTACCAATATTGAATCAACAATAACAATGTAACCATGGATCTTGCAGTTGTATTCCAATGATAACGGCTACCTCGTTATGTTAAAAAAAGAGAGATACAGCGCTGAATTTTTATTGTTAGGTTACATAAATGTTTCTTCCTCTACACTATTAAACCAATACGATGACAATTACAGCTTAACAGCCTTTTCAGGGAATCTAACGTCTTTTTTGTTTGATGCGTATACGTGGAATACGTATTACCAAGGTTACAGCCCCGGGTTCATTAATACATAACAAAACATTTGTAACATTATTCTAAGCCATACTTAAAACCACTTACAGAACGATTATGAAACAATATTTTCAACTATCCACGAATTAATAACGAAGCATCAACACACAATCAATAACACTACGGCAAAATTGAACTAAGGAGAGATTTACATCGGGACCCTAAAAAATACAGGAAGTATGACAAGGTGTATCGGAAGGGTAAATTACATTCTAGCATTTCTCCTAAGGGGTTAAGTACATAAACATGGAATACGTTATACCGGATTTAGAGTTCCGAGGTCATAACTCGTACAAAAAATGTAATTAAAATTATTCAGGCCTTCTTTAAATTAAACATTTTTGAATCGTTTATTTCTGTCCTGTCATAGATGTAATGCTATAGTCATTAACGGAGAGCCATCACCAGTACAAATGGGAAAAAATGTGAATCACAAATTTTCTTTTGTACTCATGTTCACTTTATTCCGTATAAATATTCTGCCCAGCTATTATTTTCCGCCGCTAAGTTATACTATGCACTGACAGTAATTTCTTTGAAATATTGATGCATGATTGATAAATATGTCTCAATAGCGTTGCAGCAGAGAGAGAAAATCCGTTTCCTTTAGTACCAACACATACCGGTAAAAACAGGTTATTTCTAAATGTTAATAAATCCGTAATTCTCCATCGAAAATTGATGAAAGTAGGCCAGAATAAGGAAAAAATTTATATGGGACCCCTGAAAACGTACTAGAAATTAAGGTGTGTCGGAAATGTAAGAACCATCATGTAAGTTTCATGAACGGAAACCCGACATGTTAATTGGTTTTAAATAAAAGTGATTCACGTCCACCGATTGAGAACCTTAGTAGTGAAATAAAAACATCGGCACTCAAATTGGGCAAAGAACGTGAATATTTTCTATCGAGATCATAACGAGTACCATACAAATGAAATACGTAATGTGTTCAAGGAAACAATATGTGCGCTTATAAAAGATGGACTTATATACCTTAATCTGATATACCATTGATTTCCGGGACATGGCCCTATACAGAATTGTAGATTGATCTTAAATGGGATGTCACGGATTCATTGTACTACCATTCCGGAAACAATTTCATTTGGGACATAACACGTAATTACAAACGTATTCAATAGAAATAGTAATTAGTGTTACACATATAATCGCTTATGATTGTTGGTTGGTTAGCGACAATCTCATTTGGGACATAACACATATTAACAAACGTATTCAATAGAAATAGTAATTATTGTTACAAATATAATCGCTGTTGGTTGGTTAGTGACAATCTCATTTGGGACATAACACATAATTACACTTGTATTAAATAAAAATAGTAATTATTGCAACAAATAAAATCGCTGTTGGTTGGTTGGTTGGTTAGTGACAATCTCATTTGGGACATAACACATAATTAACAAATGAATTCAATAGAAATAGTAAGTATTGTTACAAATATAATCGCTGTTTGTTGGTTAGTGACAATCTCATTTGGGACATCACACATAATTACAAACGTATTCAATAGAAATAGGAATTATTGTTACAAATAAAATCGCTGTTGGTTGGTTGTTTGGTTAGTGACAATCTCATTTGGGACATAACACATATTTACAAACGTATTTAATAGAAATAGTAATTATTGTTACAAATATAATCGCTGTTGGTTGGTTAGTGACAATCTAATTTGGGACATAACACATATTTACAAACGTATTCAATAGAAGTAGTAATTAGTGTTACAAATATAATCGCTGTTGGTTGGTTGGTTAGTGACAATCTCATTTTGGACATAACACATATTTACAAACGTATTCAATAGAAATAGTAATTATTGTTACAAATAAAATCGCTGTTGGTTGGTTGGTTGGTTAGTGACAATCTCATTTGGGACATAACACATATTTACAAACGTATTAAATAGAAATAGTAATTATTGTTACAAATATAATCGCTGTTGGTTGGTTGGTTAGTGACAATATCATTTGGGACATAACACATATTTACAAACGTATTCAATAGAAGTAGTGATTAGTGTTACAAATATAATCGCTGTTGGTTGGTTGGTTAGTGACAATCTAATTTGGGACATAACACATATTTACAAACGTATTCAATAGAAAGAGTAATTAGTGTTACAAATATAATCGCTGTTGGTTGGTTGGTTAGTGACAATCTCATTTGGGACATAACACATATTTACAAACGTATTCAATAGAAATAGTAATTATTGTTACAAATATTATCGCTATTGGTTGGTTAGTGACAATCTCATTTGGGACATAACACATATTTACAAACGTATTTAATAGAAATAGTAATTATTGTTACAAATATAATCGCTGTTGGTTGATTAGTGACAATATCATTTGGGACATAACATATAATTACAAACGTATTCAATAAAAATAGTAATTATTGTTACAAATATAATCGCTGTTGGTTGATTAGTGACAATATCATTTGGGACATAACACGTAATTACAAACGTATTCAATAGAAATAGTAATTATTGTTACAAATATAATCGCCGTTGGTTGGTTGGTTGATTAGTGACAATCTCATTTGAGACATAACACATATTTACAAACGTATTCAATAGAAATAGTAACTATTGTTACAAATATAATCACCGTTGGTTGGTTGGTTGATTAGTGACAATCTCATTTGGGACATAACACATATTAACAAACGTATTCAATAGAAATAGTAATTATTGTTACGAATATAATCGCTTTTGGATGGTTGATTGATTATGGAAAAACTCATATGGGACGTTGATAATTGGTTTTGTTTGGTTGGCTATGGGCACCTGCCAGTCATCCCGGTTTTCTAATTTGTCCCAAAGCTCGATATGGATGTTAAGGGGCCATGGGAAACCTCCTTGTAAAAGTTCAGAAAGATCCCTCCGGCACTTTTTAATCTGTTTATCTCTCTGTTTTCATCGGTATCTCCCTAGGCACCCTTCCTTATATGACCCTAGCTGGCAAAGGAACGTTAAACTGCAAACAATCGTTTTGAGAAATAGCGCTAGCAAACTTTTAACTTTCAAAATTAAAAGATTGTCGCCAGTCGGCCATCTTGGTTCCGAGAAAATAATGCTAACAAAAATCGTTAAAGAACAGACGAACCACGGACGAAGGGTTATTTGAACAGCACGCCATCCGAAGATGGTGGGCCCTAAATCTAGGAAAGAATAGCTAAATATAAATACTTTTTCGACAAACTCGAATTTCCAGTAGCTTTTATTTCCACCATTGTTTCTTATAATACATATATTTCTTTTTTCTTTTCAGTTGGGGAAGGCTGTGTTGTTCTAAACGACCGGATATTCTGTTTCGATCATTAAGCAGTGTCTTTCCCCAGCCAGAATCCCTTTGATGTCAAAAAGACCAATAAATCATTAAGATTAAACAATGTTTCGTACTACATGTATCTGGAAATGCATCTATGACTACAGGGTCATTCATTGAATATTAAGGCGGAAATACAGACACAAATTTGATTCATACACGAGACAGAAATTGATTATCAGGCAAGGTCTTTTTCTCAAATCTTAACGAGATTATCATAATAAACTTGCTGATGAAAAATACATAATTTTTGAGGTGTATGTTAATCGGTCACCGCTTACTGCAAAACGCAAAGTGTTAATGGTAATGAGATGTATTCTATTCTAAAAAGTGTGAAACTGTTTTGATTAAATGTTGAACTGAACTACACATGATTTGTTTGTTAGTTTGTTGTTGAGGTTGTTCGGAGCAGCCAATGACATACATTTGTATATGACGACGGTGTTTATCTACACAGTTGATTTAGAAATCTAATTTCAATTTCACACAACTCTTGAGAAACTCCCAATTCTGCAGCGGCCCTGCATTAATCGCCATTTACGACACACAAGAAGTGGGATAAAGCAGTTTTTTCTGCTTTCTTCGCCAAACCAGCAGACAAAGGATAAACCATCCCCGACTCTGTAGGAGGGGGCATATTAGTCGCCTCTCCCGATTATGAAGTGAGATACAGAAGGCCTACTCTTTTCTCGAACCTGCACGGGTCTAGCCGAAGGTGCCTAGAGACACCAAGATAAGAAGAGAAGAAATCCAAGCTGAAGTAATATATTGCTTTGTATTGTTACTTACGTGCTATAACCTGTTAATAGGACGTTAAACCCCTTACAGCCAACTTACGGGGTAGAATGATGGTCTAACGATCCTAGTCTGAGGAAAACTTACACCCGCTGTTACTGATTGTATGTTGCATGAGGATCATTATGTGGGAACTCCTGCAGAATTGGGGATTAGCTTTTGTACGCTACATTTTAGGATACCAAAACAGTCAAACTAAGTCTGCTGGATATATTGCAATAAGACGTTGTGTTCTGTCTGAAGGTCAGGATATACCAACGTATGTAAAAACAGTCGTTGTTGTTCCCTGCTGTTAAAGACTGGTAAGCCCGTTGTCAGTAAATATAGGCCTTGGTGCCCTCAGTGACGTATCCGCAGGTCGGATATTGAAGGCAAATGTGTATACATTTGTACCTGCGGATATCTACTGAATGTTGAAAGAGGACACTGATGTTTGTTAAATGTTTGCCCAAATGGGGAAGACAATGGGTTCTGTCCCTTGGATGGGACATTCCAATGTCCTTAAAAATGGAAGCTAGTACATTCCCTGCTAAAACTTCAGTACTAGGGGTAATGGCAAAAACTGGTAACTCTTGTCAGAATAATGTGACAAGATAGAGTACTATGCTTGGGCCTTGGGCATGGCATTTCAGTGAGGTAGAACTATAAAGTCGGCAACAGATCCGCGTTATTGCAAATACACCAACATAGACTGCCTGTAGCACACCTACACAGATGCATACACACGAATGGGGGTAGATTAGTATGACGTTTAACAAAATAGAACAGACCTCGGTTAGGGATCAATCTGTAATTGTCAGCTTATCTGCGTTAACTAAAATAAACAAATACACCAACCTACCACCTCGAGTCAACAGACATACATTAAATACACAACTAGGGACCAAGGGATCTTGTATGATGTGAAATTTAAGAAAGATCCGTCCAGGTATTTTTGATCCGATCTGTTTTTTAACATCGAAAACGCATCCAACCAGAGATCAACTGAAGCCCTAGCTGTTGATATGACGCTTATAATTCTTTTTAAGTCTCTAAAGAAACATGCAAGTACTTAATAATCGACGGGAAGTATAATGTATTATTAACTATGCATATTTTTTATTGTTGTCACTATAATATCCCCGTATGACGCACAGCTCCATGAATATTTCGTTTACCGAAAAAAGTGTTTCTTTCCGCAAAACGCTGCTTCAGATTGACATTTTTGATAAAGAAAAACTACTGGATGTAAACTGATCTATTTGCAAGATAAGAAAGTCAAAAGCAGCGGAGAACATTATTTTTATTTAGACCAGTCTAAAAGGGTGGCGTAGTGGTCGCCGTTGCTTTGCTGAACCTTGGCCAGTCTAAATCGGTGGCGTAGTGGTCGCCGTTGCTTTGACAAGAAATAGCTGATGGTGTCTACACGAATGGTCCAAAATCTGATAGAGTTGTGCTTTCAGGGCCTGGTCCAACTCTTCCTCATGGCCGTTGACGGAAGCCATCATTTGCAACTGAAGAAAAAACATCGTCTTCTTTAAAATCACACCGGTTAAGGGAAAATCGTGTCAACCCGCCTCCTGCACTTGCATAAACGCAAGCACGCATACATGGAGGCACGTCCTTAAAAGACCTAGCTTTAATCAGGACGTTAAAAAAATAAAACCAAACCAAACAGTCTAGACCGGCCGCTCTGGTTAGATATTTGATTGATCTCAGGTCAAATCACCTGACCAATTGCAAATCTGATACCTCTTCTTTGAAGATTACAGAGAAGAGGCACCCTGCCTCAAAGCCAGTCAATTTTACCGTTCTTTTGGTTCTTTTGAAAGTCTTTGCCTAAATGCTTGATACTAGTGTTAAACCGTTCAGGGAGATCTCATGATCACCGTATGGGAGTTTCTGTCGCTCCGCTTAGTGCCAATACCCGATGTACCTCCCATACGGTGATGTTATCAGGCAAAGATAACGTTAGATATGCTGCTATGATATGAAAGCAGCACGTCTTTATCTCGAGATCTACGCGTCGTATGATACGAGGTAACTTCAGTATTGATACCCTATCAACTTCCGTTCGTATATGAATACATTTTGTTGGTTGTTAAAACGATATTTTTAACTTATAGAACACAGCATCGTATTTAGTTCACACCGTACGTGTCAAATGACGCGCAAAAGAATAATATAGAATCATGCATGCATGCGTTTCTCTGTTTAAATTAACTATGTTCTCAATGATTCATGTTCCATTGCCAGACACAACACTCGGGGTTTCCAATTTTTCCAAAGACGAAATACTACATTATCACGATTCTGTATTACAATCTTTCCGAATACCCACTAATGATAAGGATACGGACCTGCATTGTTAGTATTATATTCCGAAAACTTTGCAAGTATTCGTATAAACAACGTGTTATCGCTTGCTCTTCCATTTGCTCAATCAAACCATTATCCTATCTTGTTACTAAAATTCGTAGTACCATTGAATCGGGGTTGCAATCGTAGTGTGACACTGTATAATCGAGAAGTGGAAAAGATGGAATGTGAATTTATAAAACGTTAAATGATTTTTAGGAACATCGTAAAATCATGCATGGTAACGGAAACAAAATATGCGTTTCTGTGTATAAGTAAACTATTTTCTTCAAAATCTCTGTCTCACTGTAGGCAAAATGCTCGAGATTTCCACTTTTGCGTAAATCAGTAACCTTACCTCAATTTTGCCTCGATCCCCTCCCTCTACTTTGGAACACAAAAGCTACCGAAATAAGATATCTGCACCCACTGTAACATTTTGGATAACTCAATTTTGTTTACTTCCTAAAACCTTTTTATTCTTAGCGTCTTGCCTGGCAATACCTCATTTTTCACTTTGATGTTGAACGTCCGTCTACGTGAAGAAGGCACTGAGTTCGCTTCGCACGCCGGAACATAACAAATTCGCTGAATGTTGTAGTTGATATTCCGTGAAAAACGTGCAGCTGTTTTGTTGATGTCAACAACTGTTTAACCCAACGATCGTCAGTATACTGTGACAAAAACGAAACGAATATCTTTCTTTTCGGCAGTGCCTCCTAAGGCATCAATCTTTATATGACGTAAGATATTACAAGGACATTGACCGCCAAACAACCAATCACTAAATACTATGACGATATACCGTTAGGCATTGAAGGCTGAACAACCAATCACTAAATACTACGACGATATACCGTTAGGCATTGAAGGCTGAACAGCCAATCACTAAATACTACGACGATATACCGTTAGGCATTGAAGGCTGAACAGCCAATCACTAAATACTACGACGATATACCGTTAGGCATTGAAGGCTGAACAACCAATCACTAAATACTACGACGATATACCGTTAGGCATTGAAGGCTGAACAACCAATCACTAAATACTACGACGATATACCGTTAGGCATTGAAGGCTGAACAACCAATCACTAAATACTACGACGATATACCGTTAGGCATTGAAGGCTGAACAACCAATCACTAAATACTACGACGATATACCGTTAGGCATTGAAGGCTGAACAACCAATCACTAAATACTACGACGATATACCGTTAGGCATTGAAGGCTGAACAACCAATCACTAAATACTACGACGATATACCGTTAGGCATTGAAGGCTGAACAACCAATCACTAAATACTACGACGATATACCGTTAGGCATTGAAGGCTGAACAACCAATCACTAAATACTACGACGATATACCGTTAGGCATTGAAGGCTGAACAACCAATCACTAAATACTACGACGATATACCGTTAGGCATTGAAGGCTGAACAACCAATCACTAAATACTACGACGATATACCGTTAGGCATTGAAGGCTGAACAACCAATCACTAAATACTACGACGATATACCGTTAGGCATTGAAGGCTGAACAACCAATCACTAAATACTACGACGATATACCGTTAGGCATTGAAGGCTGAACATAACACACACACAAGTGATTGCACCTTTAGATTTTGGGTAATAGATACAGTATGTAGGAAAAAGTGACCCATTTCCCAGGATGTAGAACTCTTTTGGGAAGGAGATAGAGATCTCAGTTATCATAGATATCATTAAAACTTAAATTGAACAGAGATTGTACAAGCATTTTCAAAGTTATTTGTCTTCAGATGATCCTTTTGAATCTGATATGATATACATGCATGTTTATAATAATAATAATACAAAAACATTTCAGGCTCTTATATACCGCTTTATCACAACCTAGTTCGTAGGTCGTCTGAAAGCGGTTCACAAATTAGTATCCGTGGTTATAGGGCCTTTGCAACCAGCTACTATCTTTCTCAACTCCCTGGGAAGCATACAGCCGGTGCTGCCAATTCGGCGCTCACAGCCTGCATTCAGCAATTCTAGCACTGCCCAACCAAGTACTCATTTACAGTGAGTAGACTGGAACAAGCGGAGTAAAGTATCTTGCTCAAAGATACAACACAGTGCCGTGCCTGGACTCGAACCCGCAACCCGTCGGTCACAAGCCCGACCATGAATTGTAGCTGTTAGGTTTGTAAACAATAGTGGCGGTTTGGAATTGTAACCTTAATATATTTATGAAATATATCGACGGATTGGGATTTACACAGACACGCTTATGTTTACCATTGTGATAATTGTATTAACCACCATTAGCTGCATGGCATATTTAGTTAAATGTTACAAAGTAGTATTGTTTCAAAACCAATTGGAAACATGTTGAGCGGTATTATGTTTCACCTGTTAATAATAGTTTTAAAATCCAGGATTATTCATTGACACTTGCGTCGATATATGCAGCCCAGAAGCTTTTATGAACATAAAATATATTTAGTTTTGGTGTCATTTTTGTACTTATCAAAAGGAGGCATGATTCTCTTCACATAACGTAGAGTGGGGTTTCAAATCGATCGTTTTAATGATTAGTCTTTGTAGTGCGGTGCCGGTCATACGGACATAGCTATGCGTTCTTGTTACGGGGAGAAGATCACGAGCCCTTTAGTCATTCATGCGACGAACATGGATATGACTGTGTCTCACATATTGATCGAATGTGCCAATTTTTGACAGATTCGAAACTAATAGTATAATGTGTCTGATATGGAAACATTGATCCACACAATATATTTGTCGACGATTTTCAAATACCTGCGTAAAATTGGTTTATACTCTAAAATTTAAAAAAAAATCGTTTTAATGTATCTTACCATTTTCGCTGTGTACTTGTGTAAACAGTTTTTTACTATTCTGTTTGTTTTTGGTTAATTAAGTATTGTAATTGTCCCTTCTTATTGTTGTCAGGCCCGATATGACTTAAACATTGCTGGGCCATAAAGCCATCAGCTAACTGACTATCAACAGCATAACACACATTATAACTATCAGATAAATAGCATGTGTCCACATGTCGATGTTGTTAGTCTTATCCAATACTCTAGATCTGCATACGTTATGTAAAGCGGTTGATTTCTTCTTTTTGTTATTGATATTAAAACGATTATTGGCGTTTTTGTGTAAAATCTATCACCACAGCTATTTATCTTCATGCCATTAAGGTGGTTGGGAGTCGCAGTGAATAACGCACTCGCCTATTACCAAGGCGTCCGGGGTTCGATTCCCCAATCGGACATGAAACTGTATTGGGTCTCTGCCCACATTAAGACAACCCACGCGCTAACATCCAGGCCAAGAAGAGCTGATTAATATACACCTTGTTTCATAATTGCTTATAAAAAACATCAAGTTGGTTTATTTTTTTACATACTTCTAGTTGCTCCAAACCGTTGACTTGATGGACCTGATGTATTTGATGGTTATCCAGACCCATGAAGTAGCAGGTACTGTGGGTTCGTGCCACCAGGTAGTGCTGTGTAGAACGAAAATGGTGTATTATTGTCACATAAGTTATATAAAACTGTTATCAATAGTTAAATAGACAAAAATGTACCACAGCGTCAACAACCAAGGAAATCGTTTTCAATATGTAAATGCAACAGCAGGAACGGAGAAGATATCAAAAGGAAAGTCTTATCTTACTTGTGCATGTACGTGTATATTAATCCATTAATCACTTGTCATTTTAATTGCTTACTAGGACCAATGGTTACTGGTCCAGCAAAATTAGACGGTATATTGCATTGATCAAAAACGAAAAAAGGTATGACAGGCAAAAATTGTTGAGGTAAGTTTGACATTACAAAATGCTATCATGAAATTGATTTGGAAATCGAAAATCATCCTGGAAATAAATTGGGAGAAACTGTGCCGTTTTTTAATTTGAAATTGAGGAGCGTTTAGCCATATTCGTAGCCTAATAAAGCAAGTGGTCAAGCAAGATCCAAAATGGATATGGAGATATGTAGTTTACTCTCATTTTACTGAAATATTGACCTACCATTACCGGATCGTAGACATAGGTC
Source organism: Mizuhopecten yessoensis (assembly GCF_002113885.1). Classification (NCBI taxonomy): domain Eukaryota; kingdom Metazoa; phylum Mollusca; class Bivalvia; order Pectinida; family Pectinidae; genus Mizuhopecten; species Mizuhopecten yessoensis. Next base: position 3,952,028 of record NW_018408252.1, read on the forward strand.
ACTGTACCGTGCTCGCTGTGCTCGTGCGAGCCCGTGTGTGCAGCCTGGACACTATGTTGCACCTGGATCAAATATGTAGTATGATATCTTACAAATGAGGAAGGCAATGTGTTCTGCTCTGTTTAAACAAGGTAGTAGTTATTCCCTGCTTTATACTCAGCATAAAGGGCAATTGCGACAACCGATTCGCTCGTGGTAAGTATAATGCGACCGTTTAGAATGATGTGATGGGTGCCTTTGGCTTGGTCTTTCAGTGAGATAGCACTTTAAAGTTGGCAACATATCCGCGCTATCACAGGAGGCAAATACAACCAACATACCCTGCCCCTGCACACATGTGTTGTGTAAGCTAGCTTGCGTGTGTGTGGAGGAGACGGATTATGTTGGTGTATTTGCCTCCTTGTGATATGATGCCGACTTTTTAGTGCTATCTCACTGAAATGCCATGCTGAAGGCACCAAACACAGCATTCCACCTGGTCACATTATAATAACAACGGGTGAACCTTTTTTTGAAAGGCTCAACGTCCTATCAACAGCTAAGGTCATTCAAGGACGTGCCTCCATGTGTGTTGTATACGCGTGCATGTGTATGTTGGCATTCCCCTAAATGCTGAACGTTAAGCAGGGAATACACAATTATTGCAAAAACTAGGAACATTGCTTATGATCACATAGAAATATTGTCGTATCTGAAAATGAAAGGATTGCTCCCAAGAAACTATATAGTTTAAGATATATGCCACTTCACACACATATGTGTTTCTTCTTTCGAAGTGTTCCACACAAGAAACTTGTAAAACGTATTATGATGAATAGTAGTTTTGAGGCACAGAAAAAATAAACTAACGCCACAAACATAAGGAACATACATCATCGATAACATGTAGTTGTGTCATGTTTGGCCTGATAAAAAGTAAAAAACTTATCTTGAATGTATTTACCAATTTCTGTTATAAACATAGCATTGGTTAATTAGGCCTATCTTTCTCGGTGATTCCCCCCCCCCCCAGTGCATGCGTAGATGCCCTACCGTAGCAACAAAAGTGCGTTGCTATGCAGAAATAGCTAAAATATGGTGTTTATGGACAGTTCACATGTAGAAATAAAAGCCTCCGTATGTGATAAACAAAAGTTCCTTTCTACGATTGAAAACTGATATAGCAATGATTCAGCATTTCATATATTTATTTGTTTGTTGCATGCAGAAGCTTTCACACATTGAAGAGTGTTTAGTTAATTTCCTTCACAATGGCCAATTTTCAACCAAATAGCGCACAACAAACGATATATAAACGCATTTTTCTATGAAACCGTGGGGTTATGTCTCTCTATGCAATCCCATATCCCTAAACCAGTTATGCTTCATTTATTCCAGAGTACGAAAATAACAACAAATTATAAATCCCCGAAGAGGCCAAAAATAAACCCTTAACGCCCGTAGTCCTTTGAAATTGAAAATCACAGAAGAAAACTGAACATGACTGACAGATTAATGTGTTAAGTAGCATAGCTCTTTGAAAACTGCGTGGTATACTTGTGATGCTACTCCTATCACGAATTCAGATGCGCACAAATTCATAGTTTAAGACTCACCCACTTATTAAACCATGCTGATTGACAGTAAAAGATCGATGAAGATTAGGACAATACCTGAACGGTGGCCAATGTCAAAATTACAACAACAGCCGTCACTGTCAACATGTTGTTGGGTAAGGAAAGGATCGGCGCTGACTTGAAAACGTTTGATAGACGGTTCGGGCTAACTATGGCGTAGTGACACCAATTATCAAACGGAAGCCACTCTCGCTTTGTCGATAAGCTATTTTTTAAGGTAACGCATTGCCAGCAATATATGTCTTATATCTCCCATATGTTCATACAACTACATAAGGGTCAAAAACATAGTTGGTGACAAGATAACGTTAAAGCAAGACCACGTCAACTGGGCTAACATGACCAATATGTTGAACGGTTGATAGGCATTTAATATATCACATAAAATCTAAGACTTTTACAAAATCAAATTCTAAACTGGAATTATGTTCATGCGTTTCAGGAAACCGTAATTTCAAAAATGAAATATAAAACTTTAATACTGAAATAGGTTATTTTTTGTAGTCGGTAAGGTGTCGACAATTCCATTGTGGTTCTCAGTGGAGTATTGTTGTTATGCGGTTTAATATTATTTTCAGTCTGTGTTACAGGTGTTATCCCAATTTGTCAATAAACTACATGTCAATGCTACAGGTGATATTCCAATTTGTCAATAAGCTACATGTCAATGCTACAGGTGTTATCCCAATTTGTCAATAAACTACATGTCAATGTTACTGGTGATATTCCAGTTTGTCAATAAACTACATGTCAATGCTACAGGTGTTATCCCAATTTGTCGATAAACTACAAGTCTATGTTCCATGTGGTTTCCCTATTTGTCATTGAACTACAAGTCTATATTCTAGGTGATATCCCAATTTGTCAATAAACTACAAGTCTATGTTCTAGGTGATATCCCAATTTGTCAATAAACTACAAGTCTATGTTCCAT